>NC_081564.1:177271-179609 GCF_022355385.1 Mustela nigripes
AAGATTTTATTTATTTATCAGAGAGAGAGAGGGGGAGATAGCGAGCACAGGCAGACAGAATGGCAGGCAGAGGCAGAGGGAGAAGCAGGCTCCCTGCTGAGCAAGGAGCCCGAAGTGGGACTCGATCCCAGGACGCTGGGATCATGACCTGAGCCAAAGGCAGCTGCTTAACCAACTGAGCCACCCAGGCGTCCCCCTATCAAATGTCTTTAACAGTCAAACATCGGCCCTAATCTTCTCCAGAGGAAAAAAATAGTACAACAAATATGAAAAATACTTTATTTATTTATTTATTTTTCAAGATTTTATTTATTTATTTGACAGAGAGGGATCACAAGTAGTCAGAGAGGCAGGCAGAGAGAGAGGAAGGGAAGCAGGCCCCCCGCTGAGCAGAGGGCCCAACACGGGACTCGATCCCAGGACCCTGAGATCACGACCTGAGCCGAAGGCAGCGGCTTAACCACTGAGCCACCCAGGCGCCCGAAAAATATTTTAAAAATATATTCACTCATATCCTAATTCCTAGGAATTCGTGGAGGTAAAAGGCCATGATGTATGCAATTTATTGTCCGATCTTTCAGGGAAAAAAATCATATACCAAATAATAAAATGAATGGGGCAAAACATTAGCAATAGGTGGATTTTTTAAAAAAAGATTTTATTTCTTTGACAGAGAGAAATAGGTGCCCCGACCTATTTCTTTAATAGGTATCTGAACAAAGAACCAAGAACTATACCTCCATGGTAGATACATTAACATGAAAGATAAAGATGGGGAGGCAGTAAAACAATAATGAAGAAAATGGCTCAACAGAGGTAAATCTTAAATTATTTTCCTGACTCTTCTATAAACCAATTCCTTACCTACTGAGCAAATCAGTAAGAGCCCTGGAGATATATACGGACGAGTTCTTTTCATAAGCAGAGAATATAAAGAGGGCACAGAAGAAAAAATTGGTATTAAAAAACAAGATAAGCTCATCTAGAAAGGTTTCACTGCAGAAATTAGTTGGGAACAGAAATACAGCAAGATAGGGGCACCTGGGTGGGTTAACTGCAGAGATTTCATATACTACCAACCATACGGTTTCACAGACCAATCCGAGTAAAAAGCACAACCAAGAAAACCAGGTTCCAAATACGAATAGAACGCTAATTATATATTTCTCATCCCGCTTCGTTGCCTCAAAGTCACCTCCCCCTCCTATCACGTACATGCCCGTACTCTCTTTGGTAAAGGTCAAATGGATCTGATATAACTTAGTTTTTATACTGATTAAAAGCCTAGAGGAATACAAGGATTTTTTTTTTTTAAGATTTAATTTATTTATTTGACAGAGAGAGACACAGCGAGAGACGGAACGCAGGTGGCGGGAGTGGGGGAGGGGGAAGCAGGCTCCCCGCTGAGCAGGAGCCCGATGTGGGGTGCACACGAGCACATGGGATCATGACCTGAGCTGAAGGCAGACGATTAAAAACTAACCCACCTAGACACCCCCTTTATTTTTAATGGTTTATTTGTTTTAGAGAGGGTGTGAGCGAGTGGAGGGAGGGCGGAGCAAATCTCAAGCAGGCTCCACACCCAGCACAGAGCCTGACGCGGGGCTCAATCTCACAACCCTGATAGCACAACCTGAGCCAAAACCAAGAGTCACACACTTAACCAACTGAGCTACCGAGGCACCCACAAGGATCCGGCCTTAATGTAAGGAAGGGTTCCTGTGAGAAACCCGCAGCTAACATACTCAAAGCAAAACTCAGATGCACTCACTTTCTTCTTATGGAAAAGAAAATTCTCTACCACCAATGTTACTTAAGACCATTGAGATAGCACTTAATGTAGTATAGAGAGAAAAACCCCACCAACCTAGAATTGTTTACCCTGAAAAACTATACCTCAAGGTGAAGAAGAAATAAAGATATTCTATGACAAAAACTAAGGCAACGTGTTACTGATGAGGGAGCAGGAGGCTGGCTGAGGACAAAGTAAAAGCTGGCGCCTTGCACCCCCTCTTCTCCCGCTCCCCTCCATATGTGTGGCATCCCTCAGGCAGCCCTGATCGCCATAAAACGATAAATAGTTAACTTGCAGGGATCGCAATCCTGCAGGACAGGAATCTCCCTTGCTCTACAGATGTCCTAGAGACCTAAACAGGGAGGTTACCTTATCAATAGCACAAATTTCCAGAGGCAAATAACTCTTGGTTCCTGAAGCCCTAATGTCCCCCTCCCACCATAAACTGGAAGAGATTGGGGTAGAAGGGAATGTAAATGATAGTCGGATCATAATGCCCCACCAAGAATCCCCCAATTATCTTGATGTTAGTGCCTGACCTAA
>NC_081564.1:179709-222652 GCF_022355385.1 Mustela nigripes
CCTTATCAATAGCACAAATTTCCAGAGGCAAATAACTCTTGGTTCCTGAAGCCCTAATGTCCCCCTCCCACCATAAACTGGAAGAGATTGGGGTAGAAGGGAATGTAAATGATAGTCGGATCATAATGCCCCACCAAGAATCCCCCAATTATCTTGATGTTAGTGCCTGACCTAAAGACGACATTGATCAAGCCATAAGGGCAAAGACTCCCCCCGGCACCTTGTAGGCCCTCCCTAGCATGTGAGAACTCTGTCGAAATCTCCCATTCCTTCACCACCTCCCCCCAACCGTGGGGTATATAACACGCCCACCTTCACAACCCGGGGCGGCCGCATCTCTGCCTGCCCACGGGCCCTGTCCCCGTGCTCTAATAAATCACCTTTTGCACCAACGACATCTCAAGAATTCTTTCTTTAGTCGTCGGCTCCGAACCTCCTCACCCCACCGAACCTGACTTAGGTTCTGGGACTTCATCATTACCAGTAGATATGGCTTGCAAGATCCAACATCCACTCATGAAGAAACTCAACAAACTAGGAATAGCGTGGAATTTCCTCAAGTTGCAAAGAACATCAAAAACCGTATAGCTAACACCCTATTAATGGTGAGAAATTTGAAGCTTTCCTGCTAAAACCAAGAACACTGCAAGGAGGTCCTTCACAGCACTGTTTGTTTTTTTTTTTTTAAAGACCTATTTATTTCAGTGAGAGAAAGGAAGTGCGGGGGGAAGGGGCAGAGGGAGAGGGAGAGAAACCCCAGCGGACTCCCACACTGAGTGCAGAGCCTGACATACGGCTCAATCTCACAACCCTGAGGTCAGATTTAAGCTGAAACCAAGAGGGAGATGCTTAACCAACTGCGGCACCCAGGTGCAGCTCAGCACTACTTTTCAATGCTATAACGGTTCTTAGCGAATGCAACAAGACAAGAAAAGTAAGTAAAAGGTATACAGATTGGCAGAGAAGAAATAAAACTTTTTTTTGGTAGATGACACTATTATCTATGCAAAGAATCTGAAAAATGTTACCAAAAAAGTGGAGTAATTATAACAAAATTGCAGGATGTAAAGTTAATGTATAAAAGTCAGTTTTTTGGGGCCCCTGGGTGGCTCAGTGGGTTGGAGCCTCTCCTTCGGCTCGGGTCATGATCCCAGAGGCCTGGGATCAAGCCCCGCATCGGGCTCTCTGCTCAGCTGGGAGCCTGCTTCCTCCTCTCTCTCCCTGCCTGCCTCTCTGCCTGCTTGTGATCTCTCTCTGTCGAATGAAGAAATAAATAAGATCTTTAAAAAAAAAAAAAAGAAGAAGAAGCAAAAGACCTACAATACCTAATGGGATACCAAAGGAAAAGAACACAGCCATAAACCTGGCACTACCTGACTTCAAGACTTCCTGTAAACGGACAGTAATGAAGACGGTGCGGTACCAGTGAAAGATGAGACGATCAGATCAATAGAGCAGAACAGAGAGCTCAGGAATGGAGCTGCCTAATTACACTCAACTGATCTCTCACAAGGCGACACAGAAAACACTAAGGAGCAAGGACGGCTTCTCAACAAACGCTCCTAGAACAACCATGTACCCACATGCAAAAATGAATTTAGATACAGACCTTACACTCTTGACTAAAATTAACTTAAAATAGATCATAGACCTAAGCCTAAAACACAAAAATATAAAACTCCTAGAAGATAACATAGGGGGAACCTAGATGACCTTAGGTATGACAATGACTTTTTAGATACAGCAACCAGAGTCATGATCCAGGAAAACAATTGACAAACTGGGCATCATTAAAATAGAAAAGCTCTGCTCTGCAAAAGCCAACATCAAGAGAATGAGAAGACAGGTCACAAACGGAGAAAATATGTGCAAAAGACATATCTAATAAGACAGTATCCAGGGCACCTGGGTGGTTCAGTAGGTTAAGCCTCTGCCTTCGGCTCAGGTCATAATCTCAGGGTCCTGGGATCAAGTCCCATATCAGGCTCCCTACTCCACAGGGAGCCTGCTTCCTCCTCTCTCTCTGCCTGCCTCTCTGCCTACTTGTGATCTCTCTGTCAAATAAATAAATAAAAATCTGTTTAAAAAAAAAAAAAGACCTTGTATCCAAAATATACAAAGAACTCTTAAAACTCAACAATAAGAAAAAGAACAATATACTTTAAAAATGGGCAAAAGAGGGGCACCTGGTGGCTCAGTGGGTTAAGCCACTGCCTTCGGCTCGGGTCATGATCTCAGGGTCCTGGGATCGAGTCCCGCATCAGGCTCTCTGCTCCGGCGGGGAGCCTGCTTCCTCCTCTCTCTCTGCCTGCCTCTCTGCCTGCTTGTGATCTCTCTCTCTGTCAAATAAATAAATAAAATCTTAAAAAAAAAAAAAAAGGGGCAAAAGACCTGAACAGCAACATGACCAAGGAATATATATAGATGGCAAGAATATGGGAAGATATTCAACATCACATGCCATGAGAAAATTCTTTTTTTTTTTTTTAAAGAATTTATTTATTTATTTATTTGACAAAGAGAGAGATCACAAGTAGGCAGAGAGAGGGAGAGAAACAGAGCTCCCACTGAGCAGAGAGCCCGATGCAAGGCTCGATCCCAGGACCCTGGAATCATGACCTGAGCCAAAGGCAGAGGCTTTAACCCACTAAGCCACCCAGGTGCCCCGCCATGAGAAAATTCTAAATTAAAATGAAGAGCGCCTGGGTGGCTCTGTCAGTTAAATGGCTGCCTTTGGTTAGACAACTTTTCTACCTTTGTCCTTTACCTCACTTCCCTTGTACATACTTCGAACAGTTTTGTTGCTCTTACAAGAGTAAGGAGAGGACACTGTTCTTCAACTCCTACTGGAAAAGGGAAGTCGCCCGGCACCTGCTCCAGTCCACGACTTCCGCCCACCCCCGTTCTCTCCTGCCCTCCTGAAAGTCTGCGGCACAGGAGAGTCATTACCACCACGGCTCTCACAGCTGCAGCTGTTTCCATGGCACCTGCTCCTGTCCCTCATCTGGGTCTCCGAGCCGCTGCTTCTCTGTCCGGGTAAGCACTCCTCCTGCTTTCTCAGGGACAGATCACGTACTGCCATTAGAAGCTTCAGAATCAACTGAAGAACTTGCACAACTTTTCATCGATGAAGAATTTAAGCTCCGTAGATCTTCCCTGTCAGAATCTTCCGGGGGGGGGGGGGGGGGGGGGGCATGGCCATTTATTTTTAAAGAGCTTCACCAGCAATTTTGTTATTAACCCAAGGTGACAACTCAGTCTCATGGCTTCAATTTTTGCTTAATACTAAAATTCCCACATGTACATCTCTAACTGGAACTTTTTCCTACCATAGATTCCAACAGCTCGGTGCAAATCCTCACTTGGAAATACCATCCTCTACCTACACCAAGCTTATCTCAAATGAATTCATCACTTTTTCTCCAAAACGGATCCTTTTCCTGTCTTTTACGTTTCTATTACTACTACACCTGTGCATTATCACACAGGCCTAAAACACCACCTGGAGTTCCTTTCTCCTTACTGCTGAATTGCAAATTTGAGGACACGTAAGTTACTTCCAGACCTATTTTATCTCACTAGGCTATAACTTCTTTGATAGTTATTACACTCTTTTATACTTTCTCCTCCTTGTAGCACCTAAGAGAAAGTCTTTTAAATAAATATTCAGCCAAGGACGCCTGGGTGGCTCAGTCAGTTAAGCCCCTGCCTTCGGCTTGGGTCATGATCCCAGGGTCCTGGGATCGAGTCCTGCATCGGGCTCCTTGCTCAGTGGGGAGCCTGCGTCTCCCTCTGCCTCTGCCTCCCACTCTGCCTGCTTGTGCTCTCTGTCTCTCTGACAAATAAATAAATAAATAAAATCTTTTAAAAGTAAATAAATAAATATTAGGAGAATGTGTGAGTGAATGAATAAGCCCATCAACTGACCAAAAAGTAACGAATTAGTCTTTCCAAGATGGTTAAACAGAACAAAGTTTACAGAAAAAATATATACCTTTTAATTTAGGCAACAGAAACATAGGTCAGTTTCAAAAAAGAAAGGGAGAAATAGTCAAAAAGAAATGAAACTTAGAGCCCAGACAGAGCTCACAATGGAAAGAAAGAACACATCCGTCTGTGAGAAAGTAAGGAAAGGATAAGAGAATTGAAGACAGACTGGTAAGAGGACGCAACGTGGTTCCTTATGGGGCTATGGACAAGATTTCATAGTCCCCATATGTCTTGTATCGTTAAGGGAAAACTTTACAACCAACATATGAAAGTACCGCTTCCGCCCGGACTAGCTGGGTCGTTATTAACTCACTCACCTGAAAACAGACCTCCTCCCACAGCTCCGTTATCCGGCCAGGGGTCCCTCCCTTGCTCCAGTAAGGAAACCACATGTGGCTTAGAAATGTTAAGACCTATTTGCGGAAAATGAAATAAATTCAATTATCAGTCCTTGAGTCCCTAGAAAAAGGACATTAAAAGAAACATCAGCTGTAAATATGAGAGATATCTAAGGATTAAGTGGCTATAATCCATCTTGAAAAATAAAAAACTGGTGACTGGGTGTCTCAGACAGTAGAGCATGCATCCCGGGTTTTAAGTTCGAGCCCCACACTGGGTGTATAAATTACTTATAAAAATTGCTAAAAAAAAGGGGGGGGGGCGTCTGGGTGGCTCAGTGGGTTAAGCCTCTGTCTTCGGCTCAGGTCATGATCCCAGGGTCCTGGGATCAAGCGCCATGTCAGGCTCTCTGCTCAGCGGGGAGCCTGCTTCTCCCTCTCTCTCTGCCTGCTTCTCTGCCTGCCTGTGATCTCTGTCAAATAAATAAATAAAATCTTAAAAAAAAAAAGTTAAAAAACAATCAAAAAGAAAACTTACACATTCCCTGTGGGAATATTCAATCTGAAAACCAAGATTCACGGAGCCATCCCAAAGTTCAAATTCTGAGAGGAGGAACATGCTTACCCAGTGAGACCAGGTGGCCGTAGTTCTCCAACATCACATGTCTGTACAGATCCCTCTGAGCAGGCTGGAGCCACTCCCACTCCTCCTGGGAGAAGTCAATGGCCACATCTCTGAAAGTCACTGACCCCTGAAAGGACATACAGTTACCTGCACCACCGACGCCCAGGCTCCCAAAGATGCTCGCCAAGGAGTAAAGGGAGTCCCACGGCGCAGAGCAGACAGTGGACACAAGCAGCAGTAATGGGAGCTTCCAGAATTCTAAGTGATTGTTAAGACTGTAAGTAAGAGCCTGGCTGTTTCATTTATTTCATATTATTTTCTGAAGAAAAACAGAAAAAATAAACCCAATTTGTCCTGAGATCATTTACAACTTTGTGAAAGATAAAGGGAGTATCCACAAGAACAACATCGATTCCTGGCTTTTTGTTGTCAAGTTCCTAGAATCTTACAACACTGAATAGTGAGGACAAGCCCTTTGTGTGTAACAATGTTCACTTTCCGTAGTGGCAGCCCTGCTAACTGACAAGGGAGCAGAAGGCAAGCTGGGGACAAAGCTCAAGCTGACACCCCCAGGTGGGTTCTCTGGAACATTCCTCAGGCACTCCTGAAGGGAAAACAAGTGGTTCGTTTACAGCGATTAAAGTTCTGTGAGACGGGAGTCTCCCTCAGTTCACAAACATCTTAGTGATTTACAAGAAAAAAGTCTTCTTCTTCTTCTTCTTCTTCTTTTTTTCAAGATTTATTTATTTGACAGAGACACACACAGTGAGAGAGGAAACACAAGCAGGGGGAACGGAAGAGGGAGAAGCAAGCTTCCCACCAAGCAGGGAGCCTGATGTGGGGCTGGATCCCAGGACCTGGGGAGAAGGCAGATGCTTCACCAACGTGCACCCAGGAGAAATGTATTCTTACCGATAACCTAACTTCTGGAAGGAAACTCCCAACTGCCTCAAGGACAATCACCTTGACAATGGCAAGGCCTCCAATATCTTGTAGGTCCTCTTTAGCATACCAAAGTTCTTTTGAATTCCTCCCTTTTGGGGCACCTGGGTCATTCAGTGGTTAACCCGTTGTGATCCCACACTGGGCTCCCCGCTCCAAGGGAAGCGTGTTTCTCCCTCTCCCTCTGGCTGTCTCTCTGTCAAATAAATAAATAAAATCTTACAACAACAAAAACAAAATCAAAACCCTCCCTTTTCCTTACCTCCCCCAACTGCCCCGTCTGTCATCAGTCACCCCTCACAGCTTCTTTCTGCCCTTGGGTCCTGCCCCTGGGTTTTAATAAAGTCATCTTTTTTGCACCAAAGACGCCTCAAGAATTCTTTGTTAGCCGTCAGCTCCGGCCCCCACCTACATTAAAAACTTCATTGGGGCGCCTGGGTGGCTCAGTGGGTTGAGCCGCCGCCTTCGGCTCAGGTCATGATCTCAGGGTCCTGCGATTGAGCCCCGCATCGGGCTCTCTGCTCAGCAGGAGCCTGATTCCTCCTCTCTCTCTCTCTGCCTGCCTCTCTGCCTGCTTGTGATCTCTCTCTCTGTCAAATAAATAAATAAAATATTTTTTAAAAAAAAAGAACTGACTAGAGCAGACAGCAGCAGCACCCCTGAAAAGGGGCATGCACTCAAGTGCCCGCAGCGGTCCCACTCCCGAGGCGCAGCTGTGAAACCGAGGGGTAACCGAGCGGTGTCCCAGACAAGCAGGGTGCGCAGCCGGGCTGTCACGACTGCCCAAGAAGAAACGCAACACCTCCCCGGACGGAACCTGAAACCTTTCCGCTCAGGGCTGGGGGTAACAGTGCGCCCCACTTGGCAGTCCGGGTTTGCCCGGCTTAAATAATCCGCATGATCATTAAGCATGGACAGAAATTTTAAAAGGCACCAAACTAAGAAGAGCCGCAGGTGTACGGTAGTTATTTTACAGTTTAAAAAAGTTGTTCCGCGGCGCCTGGGGGGCTCAGTGGGTAAAGCCTCTGCCTGCGGCTCAGGTCCCGACCCCAGGGTCCTGGGATCGAGCCCCGCATCGGGCTCTGCTCGGCGGCCAGGCGGCTTCTGCCGCTCCCTGCGCGGCCCCCAGCCCGCACCCTCCAGAAAGAGCCCCTCTGCCCGTCCTCCCTCCCCCACCACAAGAACGTGTTCAAAGACCGTCGACAAGTAACGCTATTGCCCAAACGGCGGACTCCGCGGCGCGGACGGAAACCGCACGGCCCGGCCCGACGCGGGAGCATCTGGACCTGGAGACAAACGGGACGCCAAGTCGAGAAGCGGAACCGATGGCCCGAGTCGGGACGGTCGCCCTTCCTCCCCGCGGCGGGGAAGCGGCCGCAGCTCTGCTCCCGCGCCGGCCCCGGCCCCGGCCCCGGCCCCGGGACGGGCCGCGCGTCGGGATCGCTGGGAAGAGACGACCGCAGCGCGGCCCGCAGCCGCACGGCCAGGGTCTCCGGTTCCGACGGGCCGGGCCGGAGCCGGGGGACCGTGACCCGCAGGAAGCTCCCCGGTGGCGCGGACGCTGCTGGTCCGGGGACCCCGCGGACCGCGGCGCCGGAAGCAGGCGCCCGACCACAGCACGGGGTAGGCGGGCCGCCGCGGCCCCAGCTCCGGGAAAGGAGGCACATCGCCTCCGCGGCTCCCGCGGCCCAGAACCCCCGGCGCCGGGAGGGCTCCGCGCGCCGCTCACGCCCCCGTCCGCGCGGCGCGGGGCTCCCGGACAGCGGCGGCCGGCCTGAGCGCGCGGCCGCGTCCGGGCAAGGGGACGGGGCGGCTTACCTGAGGCATGTCGCGGCCGGCGCGGACGGCGGGGCCGGGCACGGCAGAGCTGGCGCGGAGAGAACGAAGCCCCGAGCGCGGGCCCCTCCGCCCCCAGCCACGGCGCGCGTCCGGGCCGCCCGGAGCTGACCCCCAGCCCCGCCGCCCCTCCGCCTTCTGCGGGGTCACAGGACGGCGCGCTTCCTCGGCGCCTCGGGCCCGGTGGGCGAGGCGGTCCGGAGCCCCGGACGGAGCCTCGGGCGCGGGCCCCCCGGAGGCGAGCGCGGCGCGGACAGGGAGGGCCGCTCTACGTACCCGGGGCACGACGACGGCCGGAACGCCCCGCGCCTGCGCGCACAGCAACAGAGCCGGCGGGCCTCGGACGACTACACGTCCCAGGAGCCACCGCGGCCCCCGGGGGGTGGCAGGGCCGCCCTCACCCGCGACGCCTGCCGGAACGCCCCGCGCCTGCGCATTCAGCGCGAGCGCCGGTGTGCGCCGCGGTCCCAGGACCCGCCGCGGCCGGGCTGTGAGGTCCCTCACACTCGGGGACTCCTGGAGCGCCCCGCGGGGGACTGAATGGCGCCTCGAGACAAGTGCCCTTGGCCTGTTACGACTCCCAGAAAGCCCCATGCCCGCAGCCGAGACCTAGAGCCTAAGCAGGAGCGGAGAGACCCGCGGCGCGCGGCTGTGGCAGCCCGAGTCCCCGCGTGAGGGACCGCGGTCGCGACAGACCGCGCGTCCGGCCGGCGAAGGCCCCCGTGGGCGGGCCCAGGCGCTGCAGCCCCGGGGCGGGCCCCGCTCCTCGTTCTCGCGGCTCCGAGCCGCCCGGACGCCTCCGGAAAGCGGAGCTGGTTGGCGGCCCCGCCAGACCGACCTGGGAGCTCCTTGCCTCCGTGCGCCGCGGGGAGCGGTGCTGGCCGGCCCGGCCCGCCCAGACGGGCTCGGAGCCCCGGTGCGGCGGGAGGACGACCTGTCCAGCTCCACGTGCAGGTTCGCGGGAGGCGGCCCTCGGGGACGGGGAGCGCGTGGCCGGAGGAGGGAGCGGCGTCTGCGGACACGTCCGTGCCGGCAAGTGGCAGGAGCGAGGGAAGGAGGGAGTCCGCGGCTGGTCCGTCCCGGGGCCCTGGGGTCGTGACCCGAGCCGAAGGCAGTCGCCCAACCCGCCGGGCCACCCAGGCGCCCGTCAGCTTTCCCCTTCCGAGCTGACATTACCAGTCCGGTGTCCGCCGACAGGTGAGTGGGGGGCGCTGGGATGAGCCTGTGGCTTCGGCTCGGGTGGTGATCCCGGGGTGCTGGGGTGGAGCCCCGCGTGGGGGACCGCGGGGAGCCTGCTCCCCTCTCTCCGCCTGCCTGTGTCTCTGTCAGATGAATACATCAAACCTTTAACAACGGCAGGTGCACGGGTGGACGCGCCGCGGCCCACCGCCCCTCGGGACGGCTGTGAAAACGGCCCCGACGACGTGACACGGCGTCCACAGGTCACTGGGTGCGCGACTCCATTGCCACGAAGCTGCAGCACCGGTAGGAGACCCGTGGTCGGGGTCCGGCTGGGAGTGGAATCGGACTGGGACGTCCTCCGCGGCGGCCGGGGGCAGTGACCTGGGCGTGGCCATTACTCAGAACCGGGCGCTTCGGCTCAGTATTCAGTAGGTGCATTTTGTCCAACTTTCATCAATAAAATGTATTTCTAAAACGGGGTTTTGAAGAAGGAATGAAAGTGAAGAGACTAAAACTGGTTAAAGGACACCGAAACCGAAACGGAACCACAGAGCCTGCCTACCGCCCCGGAAGGCGGCCGTCGCTGCGGAGGCTGCGCTGGGTTAGGGTCAGTCGCAACTGCTGCATCGGAAGTAGGGCCAGCAGGTGTCCGGGGAAGCGCACACCTTCGAGGCCCGCCGTCTGTGCCAGTGACCGGAAGAAAGCCAGGACACCCCTTTAAGTAAAGGGCAAGTTAGTCAAGTCCACACGGCACCCCACACCGAGGGACAGTGCCTCGTGGGCCTCTCTGAAGTTGGAAGGCACCGGGCAGGGCTCCCCACGGCCGTCGTTGGTAAAGCGTCCGATGTGGACGGCACCGGGAGCACCAGCGCTCCGCGGCCAGCACGGGGTGGGTGTGAGGCTTCCTCGGCTGAGCTCCCGAGCAGCAGAGGCCTAGCTGTGGGAAGCACCCAAGGCAGAGCGGATGCCCTCGGAAGTCTCCCAGCTCCGAAGAGCTCTCCGGTTCTGTAGCAAAGCCCGGTTTCGGGCATAGAAAAGCAGAGTCTCCCACACCACAGGGCCCTCACGGAGCCTGCACCCGTCCCAGCATGTGATTTTGTACCTGGTCCGAGGGGCCCCGTCAGGGTCGCGGTTGGCTGCTGAATTCATTGTACTGTGGAACGTTCATCTGGTGCCAGGCCCCGGGGAGCGCCTAAAGCCCAGCGCAAGAGGAAGTAACTCACCGATGCATCATGTATGGTCTGGAAGGACTGCGGGCTCACGGGAGCCCCTCCGTTGGTGGAGCCCCCGAGAGGACCCTGGCCAGTGGTCCAAGCTATGAGCAGTGCCCTGAGGCATGTACATCACAGATGGAGGGACGGTTGGAAGCCCCGAGACGCACAGATATCCCGGCAGAGGTGACTCACTTGGCTGGTTGGTAGGATCCGGACGGGAACAAAGCCAACAGGGACGGGCCGAGGAAGTCAGGGAAGGGGAATGTGGCTGAACTCTGCACTCGGGCAGTGGGCACGAAGCAGGTGGAATTTTAGATCTCGCATGAATGCCTAGGACGGTCAGAGAAAGCAGACGGGAGCAGTGTGACTCTTGCACATACTGGCTAGCCTCAGGTCCAGTGGGCCACTTGAAGGCACAGTAAGTATAATAATGGGCTCCTGGTCATGGCGAAACCCTTGAGTGTTATTCGGTTACCCAGAAGCAGTCAGCCTGACAGATGGTAAGATGGTCTATTGATGATTCCTTAGTTTACAGCATGGACTTCTGACCCAATTATTGGGTCGATACTTAAGAATTTCCAGCTTCTACGTTTTTGATTATAGAGATAAGATTTTCTAAGCTATTTTGGCCCTGTAGACCCCAGGATCAATTAGCCGCTTCCAGAGTTGCCTGCATGGACAGCAGTTTCAGTTACCATGCTAACCTTAAGCCTACCACAGTAACCCTGCCATCTTGTCTCCCTAAATTAAATTCTGCTACTAGGCCTGTTCTACCACAGAACCCTGGAGTCTCCTTTCATATCAGGAACCTGACTTTGGGGCACCCTTGGCCCCAAGCATAGCAATTAGCACATTTTTACAGGATGCTGGTGCTTCTCTTACCCACTAATTTCTCAGTGCCCCTCTTGAAGGTCAAGATTGGGGAAACTGGTGAGTGCATTACCCATAACAGACCTACAGCATCTTATTTCCTTAAATCCCTATACTATGCCAAGGAGTTCCTGACCTCCTGCCTTTGTGTTGGCCTCTGTTAAGTCCAGGATTTCAGAAAATCAACTGAACACAAATACTGATGGCTCAACAAAATCAAGACCTTATTTCATAAAAGCTGACAAATGGGCAAATTTCTGCCAAGATGGAATGAGAATAAAAGAGAATTCACAAATATAAATGAAAAGTTCAGTGTGACTACAGAGGAGATCCAAAGTCAGCATTTATCATTTTAATTATAATTAAAATTATATTTTATATTTGTATATTATGTTTTTATTTATATATTAAATATATTTAGAATATATTTATTTTATATTATATTTTTATATATTTATATTTTATATTATATTTTATATAATTATAATTCCGTAAACGTAAATTGCCGCAGACAACAGCTTACCAAAACTCCCTGAATCGTATGTATAGAGCAAAGCAAGTCACATGCTATCTTCCACAGTAAGCTGCTCACCTTCTCAGGGCTTATAACCTTGTTCCTGGAATGTACTTGGGGTATCGGGACCTCCAACATGCCAGCCCCTTCTCCACCATCTCACTGGATGGGCTTGATTTCACTGGTACCGGACCATGTGCAGATAGCCTGGACCGACCTCTGCGGACTGTGATGGCAGCCCTGGGGCAAACCGTGATGTGTGATGTGGTCTGCTCAATGCTGATACAGACATCTGATCTCTTCCTGAGTGGGATAAAAAGAATGCATTTGTCGAATCAAATCTGTGCTGTCTGATGTCTGATCTCTTCCTGAGTGGAACCTGTGTACCTGAGGGCATATAAATCTGCTTTAGAAGACAGTGCCAGGTCTGCAAGCAGGACCATTACTTGGTTGAACTTGTCTGTAGTCTGTAGTCCGTGTGGTCTGTAGGGTTTCCCGAGCTCCTAAACAGCCTGAACTACTGAACTAGATAGCGGTGTGAGAGGCACTCTACCAACGTATCCCAAAGATCTAGAGGAGCACTACTCTCTGCCACTCCCTCCCGTCCAAGCGCAGTGCTGTTTTTGATGTACTATCCTCTCTGGAAGTACATGTCAGAGGCCTCCCTCTCTTGCCTTCCCCACTGCAGTGACCCTCAGCCGAAGACCAGGGATCCAGAGCAGGGGTTAATCCAATCGCCAAGAATGCCAATCTGTCCAACAGTACAGAACCTTTCTTACAGGGCTGATTTCGCTACTGCCGTTAGTGAATGTCCAAAACAAGGGAACCAGAGCTGAGCCCCCCAGTACAGCACTGTTCCCTGGGACTTGGTGTCAAGTTGACCATTTTGCCAAAAGGCCACCATTCTCACAATAGAAAGCATAACCCAGGTAGGGGTTTTCTTTCCTGACCACAGTACCTAGGCCAGCACCCCTATCCAAAGATGACAAAACAGGGGCGCCTGGGTGGCTCAGCTGAAGCATCCACCTTCGGCTCAGGTCATGATCTCAGGGTCCTGGGATGGAGCCCCATGTCGGGCTCTTGGCTCAGCAGGGAGCCTGCTTGTCCTTCTGCTGCTCCCCCTGCTTGTGTGCTCTCTCTCCCTTAAATAAAAATCTTTTAAAAAGCGCAGGGGGTGGGGGAGGTCACTTACAAAATGATTGAACAGGATAGGACCTCGTACACTGTCTCAGGCCAGAAGAACAACTCTGCTGCAAAGTGGGGGGGAGGGGGGAGGGAACACACCCACCATGAAAGGCCACACCGGCTATGTTACATAGCTCACCTTCCGCAGCGTGCTGGAATGGCCTTGCGAGGGTATAGCACATGCCCAGTTCAAAAGGGGTACTCTGTAGGGTCAGCGTGTCGTCCTTCCAAACGCAGCTTGTGAGCCAGGTAAGACCTGCGGAGCTGTGTCCCCAGAGCGGAGGACATGGGTCTGTGTACCACCACCATTACCAATGATTAGCTCCAGGGACTTCGTGCTTCCCATACCCACAGCTCTGGGCTCTGCAGTGTTCCAGGTCTTGATCCCCAAAGATAAGAACTTTTCACCAAGAGACAACAAATTTTCTAGTTAATTGCCAGCTACAGGTGCCACGTGGGCATTGTGCTCCTTGTGTCCAGGAGCCAGCGGGCCAGAAGTCCCTCTTTCTGTAGAGCCTCCCAAGGCATGACAAGGAAGAGGGCGCAGGGCTACTTACACAACAGGATGAGGAGGAAAGAATGGATTCTGGAGATCCGCACAGGTGCTGCTTGAATTTACCCTCACCTCTGGTCAGGGCAGGCCACGGTAACCATGGCTCAGACCCCTCAGGAAGGAGGTGAGCCACCGAGCCAGCAGAGGTCCCAGAAAGGCTCCCAGGTGAGAGAGGACAGCACCAGTATGGGCCAGTTGGTCCTAATGACCTGCCTCAGGATCTCCCCAGACAGACCCAACGCTGGAAAAATGGTGCTCAGCAGTGGAAGGGTCCGACTGTGGTGACAGAGGTGGGCTGCCCAGCCCTCCTCAAGGAAGGACTTGCTGCCCAGTGGCAGGGAGAGTGGCCTGCAGGCTGCCTCCCATTGCCGGCTTCTGTGGAGCTGGCCCCAGCTAAAAAGAACTGCCTAACATGGGGCGCTCCCCTTCCCAGGGCAGCAGGCCTCCAGGGACAGAGCGCCAGAGACCTGCCCATCTGGGCCCAACATGAGACACTCCTGAGCTGCACTAGCTTCAGAGCCCCCTACCAACATGGCAAGCATCTCTACCACCTCTGTGGCACCTCCCCACTTGCCCTGACCCACTACCCTTCCTTCGCCTCACAGCAGCTGGTCCTCAACGAGCACTTGCATTCCAAACCTCATGTCCAGATCCGCTCCCAGAGAGTCCAACTCGTGACACAGCCCAACCTCCTGTGTGAGGAACAGCTGGGCCGTAAGAACAAACACAACCTGAGCCAGTCGAAGCTAACATCAGAATTTATTACAAGGATATTTGGAGTATCTCACAGAAGAATGCAACAATCAAGGCATGAAAAGGGCAGGAGAGATGAACCTGGACATCAAGACCAGAAGCAGCAGCTCTTGGAGCACAAGTTTCCATGGCTTCATTCTTGTCTCTCTGTAAACAGTGCTTCCCCACATGGGGGCGGGGAAGCCACCGAGAGCACCCACGCTTGTATGTCACAGCTTCAGTTGTTAAAACTATACAAAGAAGGTAGTCCCAGCTTTCCAGAAGCTTTCTAATGGAAGAGACATGTGATAGTTATATTATCACAGTGAGAAGACACGTGTGCGGGTTCATAAAGTGTGGACAGGCATTAACAAGGAACACAGGCATTTCAGGGACAGAAGACTGGCGAAAAGCTTTGCGAAACCTCAAGGAACTGCAAGTAGTTTGAGGAGGCCAAAAAAGTACTGTGTAGGAGGACAGACATTCAGAAATAACAGGCTGGGTTTCTGTAGAAGTCCTCATCTACCATGAGGCCAGTATACTTTAAGTCCACAATTAGCCACATGGTATTTCAACAGAGGAGTGCATAATCAGAATTGCATCTTAAATTAACTACTAAGTGTGGGAAATGGACAAGGGTCACGGTGGGGGTGAGCGTGTCTGCACTTGGGCCAGACCAGCTTGTGCGTACAGTATTTACAGACTCAGGAGTTCGGCGAAATCGACCACCCGAGCATATTGCTGGAATAAGCGGCCAATGACTACCTCCAGTGGAGATTCCAAATCCCCACTGATCTGCATTCTGCTTTTGGATACAGGTATTGCTGGATAAACTGGATATTCTTTGGGTTTCCTTCTCCTTGGGCTCTACAAGGGTTGATATTGAAATCAAAATGTCCAGCACACATATCCACACAGAGGTAACTGCGTCTGATTACCAAAGCCCACAGAGAAACGCTAAACAGAAGGCCCTCCTAGGCCAGGTTCCAAAACTCAGACTTTATTTAGCAAAAGGAATGCAGTAGGAATTGTCCTCTGCAGGACTGTCTCCAGGCCAGTGGGGGAACCTGAGTGGGGATGCTCCTTCCCCCTGGTCTCCTTACACATTCAACCAACATAACCTATTGCACACCAGGAAGCTACACATAAATCCCTCTATAAAATCGGTTTTCTTCTTCGGGTGGGATCTGTGGTAGGAACCAATGAGCGGAAATATGGGGTCATATTTTTTTTATGGTTTACCAAGGTAATTTAAAAAATAGACACTAAAAATATCTAATTTCAGAATCAAAACCCTTGTGACTTCAGAAAGAGTCCCTAGTGAGTTCTGCACAACATAGCTGGACCTCCACAGAAGGCATTCTGATAAACGAGACCTCTGCTGCCAGCATTAGCCCTTCGGATGACTGCTAACTGGTACTAAGGGAAAAACCTGCTTTTGGGTATTAGATCAATGGGCTAGTGCCAAAACTCTATTATTTAGTGAGGAAAGTACTGGGTTTAACTGCTTAAGAGTAAATGGAATCATCTAGAGTTAAAGAGAGCAAAATTAGGTCACTTTTAGACAACAGACTCCAAGCTCAATCCAAGAACTAATGAATCAACCTCTGGGACTAGTAAAGAGAATCATGATGGATAGAAATTTAAAAATGGGAAAATCTACAAAATAAGACATCACTCTGTCACTACTGTCTTACAAATGAAGTTGATAAAAATCACTTTCAGGGGGGTGCCTGGGTGGCTCAGTGGGTTAAAGCCTCTGTCTTCGGCTCAGGTCATGATCCCAGGGTCCTGGGATCAAGCCCCACATCAGGCTCTCTGCTCAGCAGGGAGCCTGTTTCCTCCTCTCTCTGCCTGCCTCTCTGCTTAATTGTGATCTCTGTCTGTCAAATAAACAAATAAAGTCTTTTAAAAAATAACTTTCAGGTATTATGCAGAAAAGTAGGAAGTCCATATATTTGAGAATGAATACAAACTTGAGAACATAGATACTTTTAACTTGGTACAGTGGTTTAGAGAATTACTCTTTAAGTCCCAATTTTCAACAATGATGTTAAAATTGGCAACTAAAGGAAAAAAATACTGCTAGAATCAAAAGTGCAAGACACCATACTGATAAAGCAACTTGTGTATGAGAGAAGTCTTGATTTTTTTCCAAGCCTGGTAACAAGGTCAGGGCTGGATTTCTCTGAATTTCACTATCATACAAAGAATACTGTTGACTTTGTCAAGGAATATTGTAAAGATCAATGCAAAGTTCTACCTAAGCTAAGGGGTGGGTCATGCACTGCCAAAGCGAACCCTACTGGACATGAAAGGTTCACAGCAGGAGTCTCCATTAGAGGGTACAACTGGTGACAAAAGGAGAAACACAGATATTTCAAATGATGCAACAGTGAAAATCCTATTTCTTAATACCAATCCAGTAGTTACAGAAATTCATAGGAAGGCAAAACAGGCTTCCTTGAATACACCACAAGAATCTGGATTTTACATTTTCTGGACAGTGACTCTTAAATTGGCTTCTCCAGCTAGTGTTTTTTACAAGATACTTTAAGAAACACCAGAAATGTAACAGCACACAGCATCATGATATTTCATCAGTGAAGTAACATACACGCTGTATTTAAGTACATCTACTTGATGCACGGAGGTGCCAAGATGAATAGGAACAAGACTGTGCAGAGCATGACTGCCATTTAGCCTGAGTAAGAGCTGAGTGATAGAGTTCACACACCTGCTTTCTTCTGTTCATTCATGAGTCACTATTGCTAGGTTGTGGTTCCTGCCTTTGAATACTTATTAACCAGATTTTATATAAATTCTCTCAGGTTGCAAACGTATTTATATAATGTTGCCTTTCAGAACTGAAGAGAAAGGTCAGCAACAACAGACCCCTTTTATATGCCAACAAGCCATAAGGAAAAAGGATGTGGTGCTATCACTTAAGCTGCGTATTAGCAGTAAGAGGTGTATCGATTGCTCTTTTTACTGTATCAGTGAAACAGAAATACCAGCAGCACGCAGTATGTCCTGACATCAGAGGCACTACCAGGTATGGTATGTGCGTTTCATGCTCGCAATTACGTTTACACATGTGATTCCAAAATATGACACACACTGTGTAACACAGGAAAATAAGCCGTACCACTGAGAAGTGTCTTATTCATATGCTTCAATGACTTCATTTATTCACACATTTTTAAAAACTTCATTCTTCAGAGTGAACACATCAACCATTAGAATTGGGCATTTCTGATAACCCCACCTATTAAAAAATGCATGGCTTCCCTTTATAGCCTTATTTCTAGGGGCACGTTTCCAAGGTCTTTAAACTGTTAGTCTGACCCACATTATGAAATCCCCCCAAATACAATATGGTTGGATTACCTGATGAAGACTGTCCCACATTTAGCATTTCCACTGAGCTTCATTCCTGAGAGTATTTTCTTAATGTACAATGACCTGTGATTCTTGATGAAAATAGGACATTACTTGCTGCATTCATGGGGTTTTTCTTCATTTACTGGACTAGGGTTTACCCCAGTGAGGATACTTCCCAACAGCAAATGAGGTGTCACCTCTGCAAGGCTTTCTGACGTTCACAGTACTTCTCATTGCTTTTCATTTCCCACTGTATGTCTGACAGGGTTTTTAAAGTCATTGCATTTCACAGGTTCATTCTACTCTCAGGGTTCTTACACGAACAGGTTAACCTGCTGAAAGCTCTCCCTACATAACCTCAGAGTTCCTACCCTAAAAGATTACCCAGACAGACGTAAAATGTGATGCGACTATTTATCTCAAAGGTTTACCCTAACTACATTTTCTGACGAACGAAGAGCTGAGAGCTCTGTCAGAGAGTAGCAGTAACCCCAGTCCTAGGATTTCTTCGCTGTATGAGTCCTCTGGTGATTAATGAGCTGTGACTTTTGGGAGAAGGCTTTCGCACATTCATGGCACTGGTAGGGCTTCTCTCCTGTGTGTATTCTCTGGTGATTAACAAGCTGTGATTTCTGAGAGAAGGCTTTCCTACATTCGCTGCAGCCGTAGGGCTTCTCTCCGGTGTGTGTCCTCTGATGTGGTATTAGGTGTGATTTCCGAGAAAAGGCTTTGCCACATGCGCTGCACTCAAAGGGTTTCTCACCTGTGTGTGTTCTCTGATGATTGATGAGGCTTGACTTCTCCCTGAAGGCTTTCCCACACTCACTGCATTTGTATGGTTTTTCTCCTGTATGAGTTCTTTGATGTCTAATTAGTTCCGATTTCTCAAAGAAAGCTTTCCTACAAAGACTGCATTCGTAGGGTTTCTCTCCTGTGTGGATTCTCTGGTGAGTATTCAGCTGTGACTTCTGGGAGAAGGCTTTTTCACAATCCCTGCACCCATACGGTTTTTCTCCTGTATGAGTTCTCTGGTGAGTTGCAAGACTTGACTTCTCACCAAAGGCTTTCCCACATTCAGTGCATTCATAGGGTTTCTCTCCTGTGTGAGTCCTCTGATGGGATATGAGATGTGACTTCTGACAAAAGGCTTTCCCACACTCGCTGCACACATAGGGCTTCTCTCCTGTATGAATTCTCTGATGATTAGTAAGGCTTAATTTTTCACTGAAAGCCTTCCCACATTCACTGCATTCATAGGGCTTTTCTCCTGTGTGAGTTCTCTGATGTCTAACAAGCTGAGATTTCCTGCTGAAGGCTTTCCCACATTTACTGCATACAAAGGGTTTCTCTCCTGTGTGTGTCATTTGATGGGATATGAGATGTGACTTCTGGGAGAAGGCTTTCCCACACTGAATGCACACATGAGGCTTCTCTCCTGTGTGAGTTCTCTGGTGGTTAATGAGACTCGACCGCTCTCTGAAGGCTTTCTGACATTCATTGCATTCGTAGGGCTTCTCTCCAGTATGAATTGTCTGATGTCTAACGAGCTCTGATTTCTCAAAGAAGGCTTTTCTGCAATCACTACATCCATAGGGTTTTGTTCCTGTGTGAGTCCTGTGATGTGTAACGAGCTGTGACTTCCTGCTGAAAGCTCTCCCACATTCTCTGCATTCAAAAGGTTTCTCTCCTGTATGAATTCTCTGATGATTAATAAGATTTGACTTCTCACTAAAGGCCCTTCCACACTCGTTGCACCCATAGGGTTTTTCACCTGTGTGTGTCCTCCAGTGTGAGATGAGATGTGACTTCCGGGAGAAGGCTTTCCCACATTCACCACATTCATATGGTTTCTCTCCTGTGTGTGTTCTCTGATGGGATGTGAGCTGCGACTTCTGGGAGAAGGCCTTCCCACACTGGCCACAATCATAAGGTTTCTCTCCTGTATGAGTTCTGTGATGCGTAATAAACTGTGACTTCTGGGGAAAGGTTTTGCCACAGTTACCACAGCCATAGGCGATCTCTCTTATATGTCTGCTCTGATGTTTAATGAGACTTGATTTCTTATTGAAGCGTTTCCTACATTCACTGCATTCATAGAGTTTCTCCCCTAAACGGTTTCTATGATATATGATAATCTGTGACTTCTTAGAGTTAATTTTATCATATTTATCATACTCATAGTATTTTAACCAATTATCAGTTTCCTCAGGTTTGGGATGGAGAAACAACTTATCAAATACACTTAAGCCACCTGCTTCCGTTTTTCCATAATCTGCTTTTGGAATAAGTAAATCTAAGTGATGTTTTAAAAGTAATCCATCTACATCATCTTCACTGTTTGATTTCCTTAACGGAACAAAGTTCATGCTCAGATTGAATTTTTTCCCAAATGCATCACATTCATGATCTTGCTTCATATTTCTAAGCTTCTCTTGGTTATCCTGCTGCCATGCCATGTGACCATTTACTTGCAAAACTTGTTCTATAAAGAAAGAAAAGCCTGTGAATGCTTCCATAGTTGGGTTTTTCTTGGGTTGTTAATCAATTTCAGAGAATGGGCATGAAAGTAGGGGGAGAGGCAGAGGGAGAGAATCTCAAGCAGACTTCCCACTGACCCTGAGATCATGACCTGAGCCAAAACCAAAAGGCAGACACTCCATGGACTAAGCTCCCCCAGTGCCTCTTCTATGGCTGTGTTTACAGAATACAAAACTAGCAACACTGTTTGAAGGCATGAATGCTTCAGAAGATTGTCTCTCAGTCCCTAGCATAGGATCTATCCAGGTAAGGGGGAAAAAAAGAAAAGAAAATTCTACAAAAAGGAATAAGATACAGGCAATATAGTAAGTCACCTCTGGTTTTGCCAAATATAAGTTTATAAAATGGAGAGAAAATGTAAAAAATTCATCAAGAGCAAGGAGGAACCAAGAAAGGAGGGTATAAAGACTGATCCAATATTCTGAGGATTTCCTCCACCCTGAGTGCGTGAGGCCCTAGGGACGGAAAACAGTCAGCCCCTGACCTTGTGAAGTTTACATTCTAATAGAGAAGACAGAAAATCAACAGGATTGATAGAGGAACTACTGAAGCCATTACAAGATTGAAGAATGAGAAATCATTTGTGAAACTTTTTCCCATTTTTAAATTCTCTGGAATTTTGAAAAACTTTCTAAGCACGTTTTCAGTATTATTACCAAGACAGCCATTTCATGGAACGCATCGTCCTTCATTTAATCTGTTCAGGCACAAAACTTTAAGACCTATGTGTTCTTTCACTGAAAATACCCTAAGATAGGGGATGAGGGAAAAAGAGGTGTGGTGGTTAAAATCAGAGTCTAGTATAGAAATATTAGTTTTGAGATGGAGGCTAAGAGTCCGAATAAAGTGGTCATAGGAAACGTGAGAGCAGAAAATGAAGTCTTTGTAAATTAAACTTGCAACTTTGCATTACTTTAAATATTACATTGTTAGACTAAGTACACATTTGGAAATTTTTACTTTTTTCTCACTAGAAAAATGGGACTGCTTTATGGTTGGTCATTTGTGGTATATCCCAGATACCCCAACTCTCTCCACTTTTCTCAGTGAAATATCCTTCCACCTGGTTTCCCTGCTTCCCATTACATTTTCAACAATGTACTCAGGTCAGTACATTGTTAAAAGTCAGGTCAGACTTTTAAAAATGTAATCTGAGCATGGGTGGTTGAGTTGGCTAAGTGCCCAACTCTTGTTTACAGCTCAAATCATGATCTCAGGGTTGTGGGACCGGGGGGCTCTGTGCTCAGTAAGGTTCTGCTTGTCTCCCTCCCCAACTCCCTCTGCCCTTCCCTCCATTTGCACACATGCTCTCTTAAATAAACAAATCTTTAAAACAACAACGTGTAAATCAGGGCACCAGGGTGGCTCAGTTGGTTAAGCGTCATCAGCTCAGGTCATGATCCCAGGTTCCTGTGCATCAGGCTCCCCATTCAGTGGAGAGTCTGCTTCTCTCTCTCCCTGTACCTGTCCCCTTGCTTGTGCGCACGTGCGCATGCTCTCTCTCTCAAATAAATAAAATCTTTTTAGAAAATGTAAAATTTTTATTTATTTTTTAAATTACTTTTTTAAATTTAAAATTACTTCAATCAGGGGCGCCTGGGTGGCTCAGTGGGTTAACGCCTCTGCCTTCGGCTCAGGTCATGGTCCCGGGGTCCTGGGATCGAGCCCCACATCAGGCTCTCTGCTCAGCGGGGAGCCTGCTTCCTCCTCTCTCTCTGCCTGCCTCTCTGCCTATCTGTGATCTCTGTCAAATAAATAAATAAAATCTTAAAAAAAAATTACTTCAATCAATCTAACCACCTTCCTACTGCTTACAAGTCAATGTATGACCTAGGTCTCACACACAGCACACTATCTCCCTGGCACACAGACCCCCAGACAGAAAGGCTTCCTTTCTGTTATCCTGAAGTCACCAAGTCCCTTCATAACCTAATACATTCATATTTGTCATTCCTTCAGGGAACACTTTCCCCCAATTCACACAGCTCACTCATTTTGGTCTTTGTGTCTAGAACTGGCCTCTCCACGTGACTGTGTTGTGCACTGAACATTTGTGCAGTCCCCTTACCACCCCCCACCCCCAAACCTCTATGTTGAAGCCCTAACCAACAGTGTAGCTGTATTTGGAAATGGGATCTCAAAGGAATTAAGGCTAAATGAGAACAAGGGGTGGGGCCCTGATCCAAAAGGATGTATCCTTATCAGAAACACCAGAGCAGATCTCACCCCTTGCACAAATGAAGAAGCAAGGCCACAGAAGGCCAAAGCCACAAGGCCACAAGGCAGCTCTGTGCAAGCCAGCCCAACCACATTCATCAGAACCCAATCACACAGGCGCCCTTGACCTTGACCTCCAGAATTGTGCCTTGACCCTGGCCTCCAGAATTGTGCCAACAGCCTTCTGCTATTTATCTGCCTGTGGCATTTTGTTACGGCAGCCTAAAGAGAGCAACAAATCCTCTAAGCTATTATCATCTACCTAATCTACGTCTATGATCGAACTTTCAGGGTCTGGGCTTTATCCTGGTTATTCCAGCTTGATTTCCTTTGTCCTCCTAGGAGAAAATAAGCCCCGCACGGGCAGGGAACTGATCTCCAGTGCTCACCAAGGAACCACACCACCCAGCACAATACCCGAAGAGTGAGAGACATCACTCTCTCTTCGACGTTCTATGGTACATGGCTATTGCAGGGTAGCCCTTGGCTGCCATCTGGAGCCTGGGTTCTGGAATGCGCCCACCACTCCCAGCTGATACAGCAGGGGCTCCCTGTGCTCAGCACCTGCTGTACTGGGAGTCCGCAATGCTGCTGTGTGCCAGGCAGAGGCCCCCGGGCGCTGGGTCCTTAGTGCGCTTCCCTGTGCAGAAACTCTACACACATTACTGCACTTTCATTGTTGGGGTGACCCTCAATGAGGGAGCAGCACAGGACACCTGCCCCCGGATTCCTCCAGCCTCTGTTTGTGCCCTTTCACTGACGAGGAAACTGTCATTATGTTGCTGTTAAGAAGTCCTCGCCAGGATGCGGAGAAAGGGGAACCCTCCTACACTGTTGGTAGGAATGCAAGCTGGTGCAGCCACTCTGGAAAACAACATGGAGGTTCCTCAAAATGTTGAAAATAGAACTGCGCTATGACCCAGCAATTGCACTACTGGGTATTTACCCTAAAGATACAAACGTAGTGATCCGAAGGGGCACGTGCACCCGAATGTTTATAGCAGCAATGTCCACAATAGCCAAACTATGGAAAGAACCTAGATGTCCATCAACAGATGAATGGATAATGAAGATGTGGTCTGTATACACAATGGAATACTATGCAGCCATCAAAAAGAAATGAAATCTTGCCATTTGCGACAACGTGGATGGAACTAGAGCCTATCATGCTTAGCGAAATAAGTCAAGCGGAGAAAGACAACTATCCTATGATCTCCCTGATATGAGGAAGTGGAGACACAATGTGGGGGCTTAAGGGGGTAGTAGAAGAATCAATGAAACAAGATGGGATTGGGAGGGAGACAAACCATAAGTGACTCTTAATCTCACAAAACAAACTGAAGGTTGCTGGGGGGGGCGCCTGGGAGAAGGGGGGTGGGGTTAGGGACATTGGGGAGGGTATGTGCTTTGGTGAGTGCTGTGAAGTGTGTCAACCTGGCGATTCAGAGACCTGTACCCCTGGGGATAAAAGTATGTTTATAAAAAATTAAAAATTAAAAAAAAAAAAGAAGTCCTCGCCACATGGACGATATCCTGAGTCCTCCTCGCAGCTCTCTGAACGTGGCAGTGGTCTTGAGGACCCCGATACACAGGCCTTGTATAGTTAACTTAGACTACAAGTGCAAGGCACTGAAATGAAGCATAAATGGTCAACGTTGTGCAAGGCACTGAAATGAAGCATAAATGGTCAACGTTTAAACGCTGAATTAGAAACAAAAAACTAGGGAAGCCCGGGTGGCTGTTGGTTAGGCAGCTGCCTTCGGCTCAGGTCATGATCCCAGCGTCCTGGGATCGAGTCCCGCATCGGGCTCCTTGCTCAGCAGGGAGCCTGCTTCTCCCTCTGCCTCTGCCCGCTACTCTGTCTGCCTGTGCTCGCTCGCTCTCTGACAAATAAATAAATAAAATCTTTACAAATAATAATAAAATAAATGTAAATATCTTAACTTCTTAACTAATTTCTATGCTCCCCTAAGGTGTTCTCTAGGTCTTTTATTTCCAATCATCTTTAGTCGTCATTCAAATGGAGGCTATCAATGAATGAGGGGCGCATAAGAATCACAAGAGTTTCCTTAAACTACCACCTCCAGCTCTAGACTACTCCATTTTAAAACTACACTTACACCACTGTACTGCACCAATTTTACCAGTAATGGATCCATAACATTTACTGTTGGAAAAAAATGCCCAGGTAATCCAATGCACACCTGGCTAAAAGCACCTGAATTAAAACAATGGGCTTATTGCATA
The DNA here is from genome assembly GCF_022355385.1 of Mustela nigripes. Taxonomy (NCBI): domain Eukaryota; kingdom Metazoa; phylum Chordata; class Mammalia; order Carnivora; family Mustelidae; genus Mustela; species Mustela nigripes. The sequence continues at coordinate 204,077 of NC_081564.1, forward strand.
AAAATTGTCTGACAAGTAAGTGGATATAAACTGTAAGCCTTGTATGCACGCACACAGCCCCGGCACCACCCAGCTCAAGAACATCACATGCACTGTGATCAGGTCTGGGATGCGACTTCCGAAAAAAAAAGAGAGAAATTTAGCTGGAACAGTCAAGGAACATTCTGTGAGTATGAATGCAGCAGAAACAGAGCTAATGCAGAAAGGCCTAAGATAAAGCACAACCAAACATTCAGATGCAGAGCAGAAATATTACACCTGAAAACAGAAACGTTTGAATGGAGTTGGCCATGAACTGGGGGAAGGAATAACCAGCTGACAGCCTGCACAGACTCAGACTGCAGAGATCCTGGAGGAAGAGGCCACAGGTTGTAGCAGAAGCTCCTGCCGCCTCAGCTACATTCAAAGGGACCAGCACCTCGGGCAGACTGTGGGGCCTACCCCAGGGACCCACATCCCTCTGACCCCCTCTGCTGGGTCTATATGCAGGGATTCTGGACGTTCTGGGGAGTTAACACCCCCAAGGCAATGCTCAAGCCCGGAGAGGTGGGAGTTAGAGGGTGACCAGCTTCCTGGCCCCATGGGGCTCCCAACAACCACCATGGGTCACACCCCTTCCACCACACACACTGCCATTCCTTCTCCTCCACCTCACTGCTCTTTCTCCTATCACGGTAAACTCGCGGCACTCAGACATGTAATCTCAGGGTCTACTTTCGAGGGAGCCTGAAACAACGTCACTTAGCAGATGAGAAGGGCCGGAAAACGGGTCAGAGACGGCTGGCTGATTTAGGAACTGAAATTCATGGTATCATTTGAGAACACTTACAAAAGGTAAGACTCGAGACCCATCAAGCAATTTGGAAAATCCAGGAATGAGACATCATGCGCCTAGTTTCAAGTGTCACTTGAGAAGTTAAAAAGATAGTTTCCAAAGGCAAGAGTCTGAAATAAGAACGTGAAGAGAGAACACTTGAGGTGCTCCATGGTGTCTGATCTACAGGAGAAGTAGAGCAGAGACCAGTATCACAAAAGGAGGGAAAGGACCGCTGTTCGGGAGGGATGAGGAGGACGTCCTTGCTCCCCAGGCACTTCTCTGGGCATCGGATGCCTGAATGAGAGCAGAGGAAACCTCCTGAAGGTACGAGCAGGTGAACAGAGGACAGAAGGACACTAAATATGTCAGAAAACCAAACAAGAAGTCGACATCCCAGACCTGACAGCCGGAATATTTCATGGCTTGGACAAGCCGAGAATATTCTGCTTTACGGGACACGCAGAGCAGCCACATCTAAGCGTGACTTACGTGAGTGGCTCAGGTCAGCCATCCTGAATCAGCATGAAAGCTGCAGGGGTCGGGAAGAGCCCTCTCCAGGGCACACGTCACCCACGCCCACGGACAGCGGAGACGGAGTCTCTGCGGCCCGCACCTGTCTGCTTCTCACACCCACCTGGGCCGCCTGTACTCGGGGCCTCCCCGTCTCCGGTCCATGGCTCTTCCCCTTGCTCCAACTTGAAGATGACCTCAGGTTTCACGACTTCGTACCCTGTTTGGGGAAAACACAAAAGCTGTGGCCCCCAGTGCTTGGGCTTTAGGGCCTCTGAAGAACGAGCAAGGTCTGGCATCAGGGGGACACAGTGAAGCTACCACTGGTCTATCAACAGAGTAAGGAGTTCTCAAAGGCAACAGTCTTCACTGGTGGATACTAGGGTCTAAGACTCTCTGACTTCTGTAATCCAAACCCAAAACCATTACTCACTTCAGAGGCTCTGGGCCAGTCTGCCTGGGTGCAAATCCAGACACTTGCACTTCCCAGCTTCCAGTCCTTGGGAAAGTTACTTAAAAGGATAATCATCGTACCAGCCACACAAAACTGCTCTGTAAATAAGGCCACATGTGAACTGTATGCGAAATACCGTACGTTCCTCGCATTGGTGCCGACTACTAATGGTAACGCCCCCACCGTCCTGATCAGTTTCAGAGCTGCACATGGAAAGTAAGTCTTCGTTATCCCAAGGTGAGGTACAGATGCCTTCCCTAGTGTCACAGTGCAGGGAACTTTCAATCTCCTAAACTCAGGTCCCAAACCACTAAAGATTTCAGAAGCTGCAGAGCTCTTGCCAACTCAGAAAGTGAGGTGCTGGGCCCGCCAGCAGGTCGTCGGGGAGCTGCCTTACCCAGGGAAACAAGGCTGCTGTAGTTCTCCAACATGACATCCCTGTACAGGTCCTTCTGACTGGGATCCAGGAGCTGCCATTCCTTCTGGGTGAAGTCCACAGATAGATCTTCAAACGAGAACGCCTCCTGTAAGAGCACAACCCCGGTGAGCCTGCAGCAAGGGCCGCTGCGTGACGAGTGCACGCAATTCCATCACAGCAAGCCACGGAGAGGGACGACCGTGACTCCTTCGCATCACGTCTCCGGGAGAAAAATGCCATGATGCACCCTTCCATCCCTCTGTTCACAGGATACCTGACAACTGGAGCTCGCAACTTTGCATCTTCTGAACCACCAACAAAACGTGTACCGCACCGTAGCTGGGGCACCGGAGAAGCGGCACCAAAAGAAAGAGAGTAAAACAGCTTAAAAAGCTGCACAGCCTTGCAGAGGGCTGCAAACCTACACACCTGCTCCAACAACAGGCCATCGTAATAGCAGAGGCAGAAATGAACGGAGGGCACAACATGGGTCAGAGCAAGAGCATCAGTCTGAGCATCAACTGAGGCCCTTTCCAAGAGGCAAAGCTTGAGATGAGTTTTAGGAAATTAGCAGTACTTCCCACAAAACAGGGAGGCGGGGCACCTGAGTAGCTCAGTCAGTTAAGGGTCTACTATCAGCTCAGGTCATGATCCCCAGGATCGAGCCCCACATCCAACTCCCTGATCAGCGAGGAGCCTGCTTCTCCCACTCCCTCTGCCCCTCCCCGCTGCTCATGCTCCCGCTCTTTCTCAAATTAAAAAAATCTTAAAAAAAACAAAAATGGGGATGCAAAGACACACTGGGAGCCAACAGCTCCAATGAGACCCCAAAACTGCTGGAATTCAGGAGGCACAAGTGGTTCAGTTAGACAGCATCAGAGGGTGTGAGGTAGGGATTCCAGTAAAGGCCATGTGGGAAGCGGGGCTAACTGGAGTTAATCAACCTAGACACTTTTCCTTTCTTTTTTTATTTCTCTTTAAATTATTTATTTATTTATTTATTTAAGATTTTTTATTTATTTATTTGACAGAGAGATCACAAGCAGAAATATGGAAGCAAAAACACAACACTAAACATTCTGATACAAGCATAACCTTGATAACAAAACTCAGTAAGAATATTGCAAGAAAGGAAAAGCAAAGGCCAAATTACAGATGAACCTTGTTGTGAAAATCCTAACCGACACGTTACCACACTATGCAGAACAATATATACGGAAGAAAATACATCAAGACTGAGCTGGTTTATTCAGAAATTAAAGGTTGGTTTAACATTAAAGATAAAAAAAATAAAGATATTCACTACACTAACAAGTTAAGAAGAGATATGTGATCACCTTGAAAGATGCAGATAATTTACTAATTAAAAGAACATACAAAGAAACAATAGGAAAAATTGAACTAAGTTGTTAAAAAAGCTTATTAAATTTTCAAAAGGAAGGGGCGCCTGGGTGGCTCAGTGGGTTAAGCGTCTGCCTTCGGCTCAGGTCGTGATCTCGGGGTCCTGGGATCCAGCCCCACATCGGGCTCTCTGCTCAGTGGGGAGCCTGCTTCCCTCTCTCTCTCTCTGCCTGCCTCTCTGCCTACTTGTGATCTCTCTGTCAAATAAATAAAATCTTAAAAAAAAAAAAAAGTGGAGGAAAAAGAGGAGGTCAATGCAGGGTATCATTGAATAGCCCCTATGGAAATAATCCATCAAGGCAACAACCACAGACAATGCTAGCAGACAGGAGCTGCTTCCTGAAAGTATGTACCAAAACCTCTGAAATACTCTTGCCAAAAAAGCGACACCTAAATCCGATCAAGCCTCCAGATCAGATCTGTGAAGATGGAGATATCCTTTATCTGTGCTAATTCATGGCTTCTGAGCACTTGAAATGTGGCTAGTGTGAACTTGGGGCTGAATCTAATCATTTTATTTTATTTTTATTCTATTTATTTTATTCATTTTAGTTCTTTAGATTCTATTTATTTGCTCAGAGAGAGAGAGAAAGCACAGCAGGGGGAGCAGCAGAGGGAGAGGCAGGAACCCTGCCAAGCAAGGAGGCTGATGCAGGACCGATCTGAGGCTCGATCCCAGGACCCTCAGATCATGACCAGAGCTGGAGGCAGACACTTCACCTACTGACCCACCCAGGCGCCCCTAGATTTAATCCTTTTAAATTGAATCAGCTGATGTGGCCAGTGGCTTCTGTACTGGACAGCACAGCTCTACAGAACACACCAGCAACACTAGCAAAACCCGGACAGTGGGAAATCCACAGAATAGACCACCTGGCCTCTTCCGCCAAAAATGTGGTAAGGAGGGACGCCTGGGTTAGTCAGTGAAGCATCTGCCTTCAGCTCAGGGCATGATCCTGGAGTCCCGGGATTGAGTCCCACATCGGGCTCTTTGCTAAGGGGCGAGACTGCTTCTCCCTCTCCCTCTGCCCCTCTTCCCGGCTCACGCACTCATGCTCTCTCTCAAATAAATAACATCTTAAAAAAAAGAAATGGGGGCACCTGGGTGGCTCAGTGGGTTAAAGCCTCTGCCTTCAGCTGGGGTCATGGTCTCAGGGTCCTGGAATCGAGCCCCGCATCAGGCTTTCTGCTAGGCAGGGAGCCTGCTTCCTCCTCCCTCTCTGCCTGCCTCTCTGCCTGCTTGTGATCTCTCTCTGTCAAGTAAATAAAAAAAAAAAAAATCGGGCTAGGAAAAAAGACCCAATAGGTTAAGAGGGTCTTAAGAGAGCAGATCAACCAATTACACTGTATGAACTTTATCCAGATTCTGATCCAAACAAACTTCAAACAATTTGCGGTTTTATAAGACAACTGGAATTTTGAACACTGACTCCGGTGATACTAGGAAGCTGCCCTCACTGGACAGCGGGCTGCACTTTCAATTAACCTCATGAACAAAATATGAAGTGAAAGAAACAAAACACAAATTACTATACAGCAGACGACACCAAACTGCAGTGTTAAAGGAACACTAGAAAGAGAAGGACAGAAATGGTTACAACAGACGTCAGCGTCCCAGTTCCATGTGAGGAGGAAGGGGTTGTGATTGGCACAGAAGGGGCCTCATCTGGGCTGGGAGTCTTCTACTTCTTCTTCTTTTTTTTTTTTAATTTTATTTATTTATTTGTCAGAAGAGAGTTAGAGAGAGAGCACACACAAGCAGGCAAAGTGGCAGGCAGAGGCAGCAAGAGAAGCAGGCTCCCCACCGAGCAAGGAGCCCCATGCGGGACTCGATCTCAGGACCCTGGGATCGTGACCAGAGCCGAAGGCAGCAGCTTAACCAACTGAGCCACCCAGGCACCCTGGAATGTTCTACTTCTTGACCTGAATGATGGCTTCATGCATATGCACTTGGTAATAACTCATTAAACTGTACTTTTACATTTTAGGTACTTTTCCATATGTGAATTCTGCTTCACAATTAAAGAGGCACTTAAATAGACAATTATGATTACTAAGTGCTTTGGTATTTTCCCCTTGGGTCACATTCTGTGGAAAAGTAGGAAAAATGACTGTAATACCCATGGACTTACCACATTTCTCTGAGGACATTACCCAAACTATATCATTTATTCAAAGATTTCATCAAAGTGTGACCAAGAAACATTTACTTTCTATGAAGAACTAATTCACTTTTACCTTTGGATAACGTAACCCACAGAAATATTCTTATTTCTTTATTACAAACACTAAAAATTAGAAAACCAAGTTTGCAGCTCAAATTCATTAATTATGTAGGACACTATGGTTTATACAAATTCAGGGGGCGCCTGTGTGGCTCAGTCCATGACGCATCTGACCCTTGATTCTGGCTCAGGTCACGATCTCAGGGATGTGACATCGAGCCTGTAGGGCTCTGCACTGGGTGCAGAATCCGTTTAAGATTTCCTCCTCTCCTGTGTAAGCCTGGCGATCGACAGACCTGCACCCTGGGGCTAATAATCCATCATATGGTAATGACAAATAAGAAATCGTTAAAAAGAAAAAAGAGAAAGGTTTCCTCTTCTCCCTGTCCGTCCTCCGCCTCCTCGTCCGCCCCCTCGTCCGCCCCCGCACTCTCTCCCTAACAAAACAATACAAATCACAAGACCTTCTCCAGCTCCAATGATCAATAAAGTCGGGCCTTGAAAGGGCGCCTGCTGGCTCGGTCAGATGAGCCGCTGCCTCCGGCTCCGGTCACGATCGCAGCGTCCCGGGACCGAGCCCCGCCCTGGGCTCCCTGTCCGCGGGAGCCTGCTTCCCCCTCTGCAGCTCCCCCTGCTTGTTCGCTCTCAAATAAATAAAGAAAATCTAAAAAAAAAAAGTCGGCCTTTGAGGCGCGCCGGAGCGCGCTGGGCGGGTCCGCTCCGTGCGCGTCTCTGCAGCTCGACCCTCCGCCGGAACCGTCGTTGCTCTTCCCGTCGGTTCCGATGACCCGCTCTTCTCCGGCCTCAGCACGAAGCAGTGACTGACGCAGCCGGTACTGGTCGCCCGTCACGGCTAAGGCTCCGGCCAGCGCGGCGCTCGGGGGCCCCAGTTCCACGCGGCGTCGGCGGCGCAGGAGGCCCGCGGCCTGACCCCACCGCGGCTCCAGGCCTGCCCCGACCCGGGCCGTCCGCGCCGCGGCTCTTCTCCCGCGACCGCCCGACCCACACCCGTTCCCGAGAAGGCGGAGCCGCGGCGCCTCACCTGCGACATGGTCGAGTCCCGCCGAGGCGCTCCGAGCCCCGCCGCGCCCTCCGCCTCCGGCTCGGCCCCGGACTCCGCCAGGTCACGCCGGGAGCGCGGTCCCGGCCGCGGGAGCTCCTCGCTCAGGCCGCGCGGACAGGCCGTTCCGCGGGCGTCGGGTCCGCGGGCGTCGGGTCCGCGGGCGTCGGGTCCGCGCGCGTCGGGTCCGCGGGCGTCGGGTCCGCGCGCGTCGGGTCCGCGGGCGTCGGGTCCGCGGGCGTCGGAGCGGCGCGCCCCGAGGCGTGGATTCAGGCCGCACCTCGATCTCTCCCCGCCGGCCGGGAACCAGGCGCGCGGGGTCCTCTGCGGCTCGGAGTGACGGACACGGTCCTCGGCGGCCCAGGGGGAGCCCAGGACCCGGCGCGGAAGGACGGAACCGCGGACAGCCAGATCCAGACCTTCCGCCACCCGCGCACGGCGCGCTCGGACGCTGGGCATCGGCCGCTCGCCGCTGTAACGGAGCACAGCTCGAGGTCAGACAGGTGGGACTTGGAGAGCTTCAGTGATTTCTACTAGAACAGACTCGAGGGGCGCCTGGGGGCTCCGCGGGTTAAAGCCTCTGCCTTCGGCTGCGGTCATGATCTCAGGGTCCTGGGATCGAGCCCCGCATCGGGCTCTCTGCTCCGTAGGGAGCCTGCTTCCCCCTCCCCGTCTGTCTGTCTGTCTCTCTGCCTACTTGTGATCTCTCTCTCCCTGTCAAATAAATGAATAAATAAAATCTTTAAAAAAAAAAAAAAAAAAAGACTTGAATTTCAACCAACTGTTCCCACCACTGGCTACATGGCTTTGGGCAAAACCAGACAAACTTCCATCTCTACCAGGCAGAGAAAGTCTTCCACAACGCCCTCAACTGACATCAGCCAGTTCTAGCAACTTCTGATGGAAGCGTGTTAAAATCTCCCAATGAGATTACAGATTGGTGAATTTTACCTTGTAATCATATTAATATTTGCATTCAATGTTTAAAGCCATATTGTTCGACATACAGAGGTTGGATATTTCTGGAAGATTATGCTTTAATCATGGTGTAATGGCCCTCCTTACGCCAAATGCTCCTTTCTTAGCTTTTAAGTCTCATTTTTTTACTTACTAAAATTGTGAGGATAAAGTGGACCTTTGGGTCCACTAAACAGTGGGATTCTGAGGAGGAAATGAAATAATAAATGGAAAGTGAGTATTCCTCGTAGTAAGAAAGGACAACATGTGAATTTTCTCTGAGCACTTTATAATTCGACCCTCACAGACAAGCCGAGGAGGCATTTAACAGAACCTCCGGGTTACCGGACACGTGCGGGCTCTGAGGGGACACACGCGGCCGGGCAGCAGGACCGCAGCACCGTGTCTCCTCCGTCCTGTGCACAAGGCGCTCTCTGCTCGGAACTCGGCACGTGTGTTTGCACAGACACACGCCGTACATCCTCGAGTCAGCGCTCATCTCCAGGCACAAGTCCGGTCCCCGCATTTCCACAGGAACACGCAGGAGCGGCCTGCTGCCCCCGAATCATACTGACAGACATCACCTAAAGGAACAAGTGCTTCTTCCCTTTCATGTCTTTCTGCAATTCAAACTTCAGCAACAGCTCAGAAACACTGAGGTTTCTCCGAGTTACACGAGAAACAATGCCTTGAGATAGTGAAAATACACGTATCTTAGAAGAGAAGCTGACACGGGAGCACGATGCAGGTATTAGCCATAATGATGACCGCAGCAGTGGACATGACGGCAAAATTCAGCAACATACACAGGCCACATAAGAAACTATGACCTCCGTTACCACACCCAGACAACCAATCTTAAGGGATAGGGAAACTGTTTGCATCTATTTATGTATTTATTTGACAGAGAGAGACACAGCGAGAGAGAGAGAACACAAGCAGGGGGAGTGGGAGGGGGAGAAGTAGGCTCCCCACTAAGCAGGGAGCCCGATGCGGGGCTTGATCCCAGGACCCAGGGATCATGACCTGAGCCGAAGGCAGACGCTTAACGACTGAGCCACCCAGGCACCCTCTGTTTGGATATTTTTAGCAAAAATGTATATGACAAATAAAATCTACTCTCAAAGAAAAAAACCACAGGGGTACCTGGGTGGTTCAGTGGGTTAAGCCCCTGCCTTTAGCTCAGGTCATGGTCTCTGCTGAGCAGGGAGCCTGCTTCCCCTTCTCCCTCTGCCTACTTGTGATCTCTGTCAAATAAATAAATAAAGTCTTTAAAATAGAAAAGGAAAAAAAAACACAAATTATGTACGACTATCTTCGGACAAGAAACATGTAAGCCCCATTGGAAAGAAAGGGAAACAACCAATGGGGACTGTAAAAAGAGGCTTCATACGCGCACAATCTGGTCTTGCTCTGGGATAGGAAGACTTCCCAGTGAAATAATTCAGCCCCAAATTATTTGTATCTTTAGTTGACTCCAACCATAATCTCAAAAAGGTTTTCTTTAAGAAGCAATTCTAAAGTTCATCTGGAAGAAAAAATGTTCAGGAAGAGCTTGGACACTTTTAGAAATACACAGTAACTGGGGCACCTGGGCGGCTTACCAGGTTAAGCGACTGTCTCTTCATGTTGGCTCAGGCTGTGATCTCAAGAGTCAGGCTCTGCTCTGCACTCAGCAGGGAGTCTGCTGGAAGATTCTCCCTCTTCCCCTCCCCCAACACACATGCACACTCCCAAATAACATAAATCTGTTTTAAAAATTACAAAATAATGAATGTGAACAGGTCCACATAATTTTAACGGGTACAAATAATTAAAAACTTTTGACACTGTCTCCATAAGACATGCAAATGCATGAAGCATTACAGCTCAAATTTGGAATTTAGCAGACAATAAATGTGGCATTTCTTTTTTTTTTTTTTAAGATGTTATTTATTTGAGACCGTGCACACAAGCAGGGGGAGGGGCAGAAGGAGAGGGAGAAGCAGACTCCCCCCAAACGGGAAACCTGATGCGGGACTCAATCCCGGGACCCTGGGATGAAGACCTGAGCTGAAAGCAAACGCTTAATGGACAGAGCCCCCCAAGGCACCCCAAATGTGGCATTTCAAAGCCATGAGTAAAACTGGCTTGTTTAATGAACAGAAGTGATTAACATTTAAAAGAAAATAAGGCTCTCACAACAAACTAATTCCATATGGATTTTCATTTAAACCACAATAATGCCTTAAGAAAACAGAGGTGAGGCACCCTGAAGTTCATAGCAGCAATGTCCACAATAGCCAAACTGTGGAAAGAACCTAGATGTCCATCAGCAGATGAGTGGGTAAAGACGATGTGATATACACACAATGGAATACTACGCACCCATCAAAAAAAAAAACCCAGGAAATCTTGCCATTTGCAATGACATATATTATGCTGAGTGAAATTACGTCAATCAGAGAAAGACAATTATCATGTGATCTCAATGATATGTAGAATCTGAGAAACAAGACAGAGAATCACAGGGGAAGAGAGAAGAAAATGAAACAGGACGAAATCCAAAAAGGGAGACATACCACAAGAGACCCTTGTTAGCAAACAAACTGAGGGGTGCTGGAGGGGAGAGGGGTATGACAGATGGGGGGCTGGGGGATGGACACAGGGGAGGGCATGTGTTTTGGGGACCGCTGGGTATTATGTTAAGACTGATGAATCAAGGGTGCCTGGGTGGCTCAGTGGGTTAAAGCCTCTGCCTTCTGCTCAGGTCATGATCTCTGGGTCCTGGGTCAATCCCTGCATCAGGCTCTCTGCTCAGCAGGGAGCCTGCTTCCCCCTCTCTCTCTGCCTGCCTCTCTGCCTGCTTGTGATCTCTGTCTGTCAAATAAATAAATAAAATCTTAAAAAAAAAAAAAAAGACTGATGAATCACTGACCTGTACCCCTGAAACAAATAATACATTATATGTTAATTAAAAAGGCGGGGGAGGGCGCCTGGGTGGCTCAGTCAGTTGTGCATCTGCCTTGGGCTCAGGTCATGATCCCAGTGTCCTGGGATCGAGTCCCACATCGGCTCCTTGCTCGGCAGGGAGCCTGCTTCTCCCTCTGCCTCTAGCCTGCCACTCTGTCTGCCTGTGCTTGTGCTCTGTATCTCTCTCTCTCTAACAAATAAATAAAATTAAAAAAAAAAAAAAACCACCACAGTATTTGTGTAATTTGCGGGAAAATTTCCCTATACATAATACAAAGTCAAAAACAATAATTAAAAGAAAAACAGTCAATAAATTAAACTATTAAAATATGTAGGAGCACCTGTGTGGCTCAGTGGGTTACAATGATCTCAGGGTCCTGGGATCCATCAGGGAGCCTGCCTCCCCCTCTCTCTGCCTGCCTCTCTGCCTGCTTGTGATCTCTGTCAAATAAATAAAAATTTTTTAAAATCTTAAAAAAAAAAAGGTTGGGGCACCTGGGTGGCTCAGTGGGTTAAGCCTCTGCCTTCGGCTCAGGTCATGATCTCAGGGTCCTGGGATCGAGCCCCACATTGGGCTCTCTGCTAGGTGGAGAGCCTGCTTCTCTCTCTCTGTGCCTGCCTCTCTGCCTACTTGTGATCTCTCTCTATCAAATAAATAAATAAAATCTTAAAAAAAAAAAAGGAAAAACCTTTTTGTGGTTGGAAAAAAAAGTCAAATCCACACAACCGCCCGCTGTATACACACACTGCAAACCAGGAAAATATACGACAACAAATGTCATTTGCTTTGCATTATACTTTCACTTCATTTCACATAATAAACATTCTGGCACTGTGACAAATAAAACTATGTTTAATTCACGGTGTCATTTTAAAATTTACTTTGTAATTGTTGTCAAAAGTTACTCAGTGAAGTTTACTTAGGTTTCAACGAAAACTTACCAAGAGTAGAAAACTCATCATATCAAAATGACGTGGACTTAAGGGGCACCTGCGGGGACAGTGAGTTAAGCATCCAACTCGCCTTCGGCTCAGGTCACGATCTTGGGATCCTGGGACTGAGCCCTGAGTTAGGCACGCTCAGTGGGGTGTCTGCTTGAGTCTCTCTCTCCTTCTCCCCCTGTGCCTTCCCCACTCCCTCTCAAAGGAAAAAAACCAGGGGTAGACTTGGTATAGAAAACACGTGGAGTTGAGAATTTCAAGTGAACAAGTGTGACAAGCCCTCAGTGTGGTGGTATTATTTCTAACGACATTTGTTATTCAGAAAAATGTAGACTCAATCTCACTCTGAATTTAAACAAATACATTTCTGAAAATTGAAAGTTTTTTTTTTTTTTTAGATTATTTATTTATCTATTTGACAGAGAGATTACATGTAGGCAGAGAGGCAGGCAGAGAGAGAGAGGAGGAATCAGGCTCCCTGCTGAGCAGAGAACCCGATGTGGGACTCGATCCCAGGACTCTGGGATCATGACCTGAGCCGAAGGCAGCGGCTTAAACCACTGAGCCACCCAGGCACCCTGAAAATTGAAAGTTTTTGACAAGTTTTTCCTGAGCTGTTTTATATGGCTCCCATGTGTCCTCTCGGCAAACGGAAGCCTAAACCCTTCTCTGCACAACTGGCCCAATTTAACCAGACCGCTAGTGTTGTATACCTTGGCAGCTTCCTGCGTACCACGCAGCTCTCCCTGTGACAGCTCTCACGTGTGTCTCCAGAATGAAGGGACAATCGTCACCATCGCGTAGTTCCACTTAGCATCAGGTTCTGAAGGAATTTCAGGGGGAAAGTAGAGAATAATAAAAAATAACATTTATTATTTACTATGACAGATGTATTATACATCATACTGTTTGTTGTTTTGTTTTTTTTTTAAAGATTTTATTTATTTATTTGACAGACAGAGATCACAAGGAGGCAGAGAGGCAGGCAGAGAGAGAGGAGGAAGCAGGCTCCCTGCTGAGCAGAGAGCCCGATGCGGGACTCGATCCCAGGACCCTGAGATCATGACCTGAGCCGAAGGCAGCGGCTTAACCCACTGAGCCACCCAGGCGCCCTGTTTGTTGTTTTTTTAATGATTATTTATTTGACAGAGACACAGAGAGAAGGAACGCAAGCACGGGGAGTGGGAAAGGAAGAAGCAGACTTCCCGACGAGCAGGGAGTCCAAAAGGGGGCTCGGTCCCAGGACCCTGAGATCATGACATGAGCGGAAGGCAGATGCTTAACCCACTGAGCCACCCAGGCGCCCTGTTTGGGAGTTTTTTCTTAATGCATCCAGTACCCATTATAGAAAGTCCTAAGGCTCAGAGGTTCAGCAACTTGCCCAACATAGATGACATACCTATGAAGTGGCAGATCCAGCCCACTGGCCCCACTCGGTGTCCCCGAAGGCCTGCAGTCACAGCCCTTCAACAAAAGTGGGGGGTGAGGGTGGGCAAAGGCCCCATTCCAACACTGGTGCCACCCAGTCCCCTGTGCAGAGATAACGCCACCACCGCAAACTAAGAATAAACACAAAAGAAAGGAGGGCACTCGGATGGCTCAGCTGATTAAGTAAGTGCCCGACTCCCGCTCCCGGCTCAGGTCTGGATCTCAGGGTCATGGATTCAAGCCCCGCACTGGGCTCCACACTGGATGTGGAGCCCATCTAAAAACAAACCAAAACCAAACCAAACCAAAGGAAGGTAAGTTCTCAGGGACCAGCTGAAAAAACTGCCCCCACGGAACAAAACAGACGACCTTAACACAAGATATCTGTAATATATCCTAATGGCTTCAAACAGCATACTCCCAATTTTGTTTCGTTAAAGAAATATACATAAGATGTACTAAAATTATACATACGTCAACTGAGTACAAGAAATGTATCAAAACATTAACTGTGACTGTCTCCTGTTGATGGGATCACGAAAGATTTTCATTTGAGTCTATTTATCTAGTCGCTCTAAACTGACAACGAACACATTTTAAATTCATAAAAGAAGGGGCGTCTGGGTGGCTCAGTGGGTTAAGCCTCTGCCTTCAGCGTGGGTCATGATCTCTGCTCATTGGGGAGCCTGCTTCCCCTTCTCTCTGCCTGCCTCTCTGCCTACCTGTGATCTCTCTCTGTATCACATAAATAAATAAAAATCTTTAAAAAATAAAAAGGGCTGTTTCTGCGCGTGCGAGCAGCGGCCGCGGCGGGTCCCGGCAGGTGAGGGGCGCGCCGGCTCCTGGGCAGCCCCCGGGACGCGGCCTCGGACCGGAGCCGCTGCGGTTGAGTCCCACACAGAGGAGCTCTCTCATGGGAGTGACTTCCTGGGTCTTCGTGCAGCCACAGAGGATAAACCGTCTGTCTGGGGCTCTTTGAAACAGCGGACCAGGCCTTTGTTAATCAACCTGAGCAAGAGGAGGGTGAAAAAGAACCGGAACAAGCCCCTAGACCTACAGGCACGGCGTTCCCTGGACCGCCGCCTCAGCCTCTCTGTCCCCGACCTCTTAGAGGCTGAGGCCTTGGCCCCAGAGGGCAGGCCGTACTCTGGGCCCCAGTCATCGTACACCTCGGTGCCCAGCAGCCTGTCAACGGCGGGGATCTTGCCCAAGAGCAGCAGTAGCTCCTTGAAACAGTCTGAGGAGGAATTGGACTGGAGCCAGGAAGAAGCCGGCTACCTCCGTGTGGTGGAAACGGACTCCGAGGAGCCTATGCCTCTCCCGCCGAGGACAGGAGGCCTTCCAGCAATGGCATCCTGGATCTGCTGCAGAAGACGCCGGCTGGAGACGGGCCCTGGAAGAGCCAGAGAAGCTGTGCGAAGTGGCGATCTGAATGCTTCTCTGACATCCCAACAATGTGAAGAACAATCTATGTTTGGGGAAGCCAGTGATGGCTTGAGTAACCTGCCCAGTCCTTTTGCCTACCTCTTCACCATCCACCTGAAGGAAGGCCGGAACCTGGTCATCCGGGACCGCTGTGGGCAAAGTGAGAGGGCAACTGTGTCCTCGAAGCTGGCTGGCCTCCCCATCCCCCAGTGCAACTGCTGTGCTCTGGTTGTCAGGCAACTGTTTACCTTAGAGGTAGAGCGTCCCCAAGGTTCTGAGCCTTCAGTTGAGACCCAGAGAACACAGGCCTTTGGAGGCAGAGCTAGGGAGCTCTCCACAGCCGTGGATGGCCTCCTGCCTGCCATAGATCCATTTCCACTTGGTCCTAGACCACCTGTGCGGTCCTCCGCTGGTGATTTCTGAACGCTGGAGACACGTTTCAGGTCTCCGTGGATTTCCCTGGGAGATCCTGGTATAAACTGTGATACTGGTTTTGCCAGTGAAGAAACAACACATTTTGAGAAGGGTGGAGCTGTCAGGCGAAAGGTGTTTCGCCCCCGCTGAAGTCTGTGGGAAAGGCACTGAGAATATGGAACCGCTGACACAAGCTGATGATGCCCGAGGTCTGCCCGGGGCGGAGGCCAGTCTTCCCACCTTAAAAACCTCGTACTTATCAGCAATAAATACAAACCACTGTAGGCTGTCTCTTCAGAATACTGTTGACTTTCTGAAAAAGTTACTGAAGGGCCAGCCTCCTAAATCGTCTCAAGAGACTGGTGACAGACCCATCTTCAAAGCCTCAGAGAAGAATGGAGAAGAGCTTTGGAAGAAAACCCTGGGTGATTTGAATGGAAACCCTCCTGATCTACAGAGTGCAGAACGGCTCGCCCAAGAAACTGCGAGATGGAAGCAGAGACTCCAAGAAATGGAGCAGGAGAAAGAAAGGCTAGAACAGTCAAACGCAGGATTCCAGCAGGCCCTGAACGAGAAAGTCAGCCAGTTAGTACCGGTGGGTGAAAACCTGCTGAAGACCTTCCCCGGGCCCACTCACCTTGGAGATCATTTGGGTCATGTCAACTGTGAGGTCGAGGAAAAGAGGGAAACAGAAAATGACGATGGCCCCATCCACGGGTCAGAGGGTGATCTGAAGGGTGTCACTGATGATGCTGATTCCAACGTGTCCCTTCAAAGTGCTGAAGGGAAAAAGCAGGAACTAGCCAGACAATTGCAGGAAGGAAAGCAAATGAATGAGGAGCTTATGGGACAAATAACAGATCTTCAAGCCAAGGAGGCCTCTTTGCAGCGTGAAAATTCACAGCTTGAAGAGGAGATTCAGCAGCTGAAACAGAAGCTTCAAACTCTGCCTAAATTATATCAAGAATGCATCAGCCCCGTTGAGAGAAAATGGTCTGAGGCAGAAGAGCAGTGCGCAGACATTAAGTGGAATATTTCCTGCACACGTAGAAACATCAAGGCCATGTCTCAGACTCGAGACTTCTACAGGGAGATCGCTGAAGACACCAGGAGAGAATTGGAGGAAAATAGCTTGCACTATCAAAAGGGGATCCTCTTCCATGCAAAGAGAGCTCAGGAAAGCTGGATGGCAGCTGTGCTGACCGAGAGAAGCCTCAAGAAGCTAAAGAAAGAAAGTGATCACAACAGGCAAATGTTCCAGCTTTTCCCAAGTGGCCCTTTTACTCCTGCTCCTCCACCAGCTGCCCACAGAGGCCCAGAAGTGTCAGAGAACCCCTGGATCATCAGCACCCCCAGGAAGGAGAAGAGCCAGGACTTGAGGGCCCAGGCAGCTGGGCCACACCACCAGGGACCCCTGCGGATTTGACTGAGCTCACCGCAGGCCCGTCCTGAACTCCCACAACCACAGTATAACATCTGCATGTGTTTTCTGTCTTTAAAGTTATTTGGACTTAGGGCGCCTGGGTGGCTCAGTGGGTGAAGCCTCTGCCTTCGGCTCAGGTCATGATCTCAGGGTCCTGGGTTTGAGCCCCGCATCGGGCTCTCTGCTCAGCGGGGAGCCTGCTTCCTCCTCTCTCTCTGCCTGCCTCTCTGCCTGCTTGTGATCTCTGTCAAATAAATAAATAAAATCTTAAAAAAAAAAAAGTTATTTGGACTTATCTCTTTTTAGTTTAGGTATTATTTAGATAGATAGTTAGATAGTTATTTGATAGTACAATTGCTTTTATTCAAGTAGATTTAGCATTATAGTTTCCAGATAGTATTTTTCTGTTAAAGTGTCATTCCCTGTAATTCTTACAGATGGATTATTTTCACCAGACCCTCTAGAACTAGAAAATTTTAAAGATTTAAGTTAAAGATCTCCAGTTACTTTAATAATTATCAAAATTTGGCATGGATACAAACATTTAAAATAATCAACATTATTTTTTAAGAACATTTTTCTATGGCATGAACATTTTTGTGTGCTGTTTTCATACGCAAAAGCTTGTATTAGAAATCTGCACAAGTAAATTAGTATCTATCTGAATAAATTTTGATTTGAAAAACTAGGGAAAAGAAAACCCTAAACAACAATTCCCTATTCCAACTTCATAAAATTTTGATTAGACTAACCTTAAATTCATAAATTATCTTAGCAGAGTTTAAAGTACAATTTTTTCTCCTTTTGTTAACTTAAAAAATTTTTTTCCTTTTGTTTAAGATATTGTTTGCTAAATGTTTAGACATTTCTCAATTTTATGTAGAGAAAATAAAAGTTTTTCAGTGATGGCAAGCAAACAGACCTCCCCCAGGTGGTTTACAAGGCACTTTTAGTCAGTTTGGCGGTAATGGAGTAATAGAACAGTAAAGAAAGCTGCCAATTTTTAGAACAATTTTAAAGAGAGAAAGAAAGAAATGATGTTCACACAATTTGTACAATATGCAAGATAAACGTAGCTCGTGTATACACAGGAGAATTGCCCAACGTATCAGACAGATGCTCGGCTCCCCGGAGCTGTGGAAGCAGAAAGCAGAGGGACACTCCCAGATGCTAACAACAGGGGGAGCTGTGCCCACCCTTGGGCCTGCCCGGAGGGAGGAGGGGCACGTGCTGCCGCCAGGGCCCAGGGCAGGCAGATTTAGTGCCAGGCCACCACAATAACGCAAATGTCACCATAAAGCACGTAATTCAATAATTAATATTTTTCTGGAAATCATTTTTTTCACGTTTCCCAGTGCATATAAAAGGTGTTTATCCCACGACACTGCAGTCTTGTGAGTGTGCAATAGCATTATCTCCAAAAAAATAAAAATTAAGCCTTGTCTAAAAAATAAAAATAAAAAAATGCCTTACTTATTAAAAAAAACATCTTTTTTTTAAAAGATTTTATTTTACTTATTTTATCTGACAGAGGTCACAAGCAGGCAGAGAGGGGGAAGCAGGCTCTCCACGGAGCAGGGAGCCCGGTGCGGGGCTCGATCCCAGGACCCAGGGGTCATGACCTGAGCCGCAGGCAGCGGCTTTAACCCACTGAGCCGCCCAGGCGCCCCCAAAACTTATCTTTTGAAATGTAAAGCGCTTAACCCGAGAACACAGCTCAGTTCACCTCCACACATTTGAAACAAACAACAAATCATTAAAATGACTAAGAGCGTTACTGACCGCGGGAAGCACCGCAACTGGGAGAAAGAAGGGAAAGACGGAAGGAAGGAAGGAAAAAGGGATCCTTTCCTGGCACTCCCGCATTTTCAGGAGAGAACCGTGAGCCCCAGAAACCGGGAGCGGACGGTCCGAAGGGCACAGGCGGCCACACGCAGACAGACCGTCGAGCCTCAGCTGCTGCCAAAAACCACTGGGTTATTTTTTCCTCTGGTTTTGGGGGTTTTGTTCTAGTCGAGAAGCCTTTAAAAACAGCTGTACTGATGAGAGGCAGAGCTGGCCTGGTGAGGCCGAACCGGGGGGACGGGAGGTCACCGGACAGCAGGAGCCCAGACCGTCTGCGCGGCCAAGGCGATGGGTGGAGGCGGAGG
>NC_081564.1:222662-235647 GCF_022355385.1 Mustela nigripes
GGTCCCAGCGACCCCAGACCCTCGGCGCGGCCGGGGGCGGGGGCGGGGGCAGGAGGTCCCAGCGACCCCAGACCCTCGGCGCGGCCGGGGGCGGGGGCGGGGGCAGGAGGTCCCAGCGACCCCAGACCCTCTGCGCGGCCGGGGTGCCGGGGGCGGCCCCAGCCCCGCGGGGCGCACGTGCGCGGCTCGCGGCCCCCGCACAGCCGCGGACGCCCGGCGGCCGCTCTTGAA
Organism: Mustela nigripes; assembly: GCF_022355385.1. Classification (NCBI taxonomy): domain Eukaryota; kingdom Metazoa; phylum Chordata; class Mammalia; order Carnivora; family Mustelidae; genus Mustela; species Mustela nigripes. Next base: position 222,894 of record NC_081564.1, read on the forward strand.
GGCCTCACCCACGAACGCGGGCGGCGCGGCGGGCGCAGACCCCACGCCCCCTCGCCCGTCCCGCGCCCCGCCGCGCCGCCCGCGAGCGACGAACCCCCGCCCGCCCACGCGCCGGCGCGCACAGGCCCCCAAGCCTGCAGGCCAGACACGACCCCCAGCTTGTCCCCGCGAGACCCCCGCACGCCTCCTACCCGCCGGCCCGGAGGAAATCCGCCCCCGAACACCCGCGAACGCCGGCACCGACCCCGGGCCTCCGTGGGCGGACGCGCAGGCCCAGGGACCACGTGACCCGCCCCAGCGCCCCCAGACTCGCGGCCGCCCCGCCCCCGGCCCGCCCGCGCCCCCGGCCCGCACGCCTCCCTGCCCCACGGGCCGCGGGCGGTGTCCCTGGGTCCGCGGGATCCGGGCGGGGAGGCTGCGGGGCCGGGGGCGCGCGCAGAGACGCCCACACTCGCCTGTCTCTGGGCGCCGAAGGACAAAGAAGGGGCGCAACCCGAAAGCGTCAGGGGCCGTGCGAGGGGAGTACGCGTGCGCGAGTGGAAGACGCGTTTATTTTTTTTTTCTTTTTTCTTTCTTTTTTTAAAATCAGCTTAAAGACAGGAAGTCGCCTTTGAACTACATTTCCCAGAAGGCTCCGCGGCACGTAGGTGTCCCTACGTCTGGGGGGCGGGGCCGTCTGGAGACGCCTCCGCGACCCCTCCCGGGAGCGAGCAGAGTGAGCGCGCTCTGGGAGAAACGTGCAGGATTAGGATTTCTCTCTCTTTTTTTTTTTTTAAAGATTTTTTCTTTATTTATCTGAGAGAGATCACAAGTAGGCAGAGAGGCAGAGAGAGAGAGGAGGAAGCAGGCTCCCTGCGGAGCAGAGAGCCCGATGCGGGACTCGATCCCGGGACCCTGAGATCATGACCTGAGCTGAAGGCAGAGGCTTTACCCACTGAGCCACCCAGGAGCCCCAAGGATTAGGATTTCAAAAGACCAGGAATACAAATTCATCAATATGTTAAAGAAAGGGGGAAAAAAAAAAAAGACAACTGGCTTAAGATTTCAACTGAGGAAATAAAAAGATATATGAGTACATTTACCCTAAGTTGCTAGGAATTAACAGAAAAGTTAAGATGATCCATAATTCGAGAGCTGTGGGGGAAAGTTATAAACAAGTCACTACCTCATTGTAAGGGCTTACTTAGCCAAAGGGATCCGTTTTGTTGTTTATGCAATAAACTTAGATTGACTCTGCTCCTCCCAGAGGAACTTTCTTGCAAAGCCCAGATACAAGGGCGGGTCAGGCCAGGTGGAGACGTCCAACCAGTGGGGCGCACATACTGTCTCCCAAGCTACCAAGGAGAGTGGGCCCCGCCTTATGCCAATTCTGACCAAGGTCATAGGCCAGTTCAAATATCTACTTGGGTAAATTGAAATCCATTGGCCGCCCGTGTGTGACCTAGCATGACTGTGCAGTTTTCTCTGTGTGTTGCCATCTCATGGGCCACCTCTGTGTGGCCAGGCTCAACCAGCTCTATAAAAGTTGGTCAGTGAGGCTGGGAGGGGTCGCCTCTTTGTGAGAGACGGCCCCGACGGGTAGGTTTGATTCTCGATGCTTGGCACGAAATAAAGCTTTGCTTGACCTTCGCTTTGTATCAGTCTCGCTCCTTTGATAGGAGCGGACTGATAGGGGTACCTATCATTGGGGGCTCATCTGGGATCAAACCACAAGAACTGAGCCAGCATTAGAATTTCTGGGGAAAGGGTGCCTGGGTGGCTCAGTGGGTTAAGCTGCTGCCTTCGGCTCGGGTCATGATCTCAGGGTCCTGGGATCGAGTCCCACATCGGGCTCTCTGCTCAGCAGGAAGCCTGCTTCCTCCTCTCTCTCTCTCTGCCTGCCTCTCTGCCTACTTGTGATCTCTCTGTGTCAAATAAATAAATAAAATCTTAAAAAAAAAAAAAAAAAAAGAATTTCTGGGGAAAGCCTCCGGAGGTAAGATCTGAGGATCCTGTCTGTCTGTCTGGATGTGGAGCTCCAGGGTATAGCCCAGTGGGGAGAAGCTGGACGCAGCCATGCTCCCCAGGGGTGGAATGGATGCATGCGGGGACGCCCCATTCCAACACTGGTAGATCGTTAGGGGGTTCGAGTCCCTCTAGGCAGTCAGGAGATCAAGAAAGTCCCCATCGGTGGCAGGTTCTGGGTAAGGACCACTGGGCCGGTGGTTGGCTATGTCTTGTCATTTTGTTGTCTGTTCTGTTGTTTGTTGTGTTTGCAGGGGACCGAGAAAGCCCCCACCAGCAGCAGGCTCTGGATGAGGATCGCTAGGTCTGCGGTTGTCTTTGTCTTGCCTTTTTGTTGTCTGTTGTGTTGTTGATTGTGTTTGGAGAAATGGGGCAAGTGGGGAGTAAGGGACCTGTGACACCCCTAAGTCTTGTTCTCCAGCCTTTCAAGAATTTTCAAGGTAAAGCCACCCAGTCGGGTGACAAGGTTTACCCAGGAAAACTAAAAACACTCTGCCAATTAGAGTGGCCCACTTTCTGCACAGGGTGGTCACCAGAAGGAACATTTGCCTTGGCTCAGATCTACTCTACCCCGAGTAAGTCTCCATCGAGACCAAATACCGTACGTCGTGGCCTGGTGGTATCTGATAGAAGAGCCACCGTCATGGCTCAAGTCCCACCTTCCCCTGCTAACGAAACCATCTCTCTCCCTCTAAGGCAGTTTGGATCACCATAATCAGAACAGAGAGATGAGGGGGAACCAGGAAAGAAGACCATCCTACCCCCATCAGATGTGAAGGATGTGGAATTCCCCCCCTTATCTGTCCCCTAAACCTGACTCTTGGTCCCAAGACGCCCTTACCAGTTCACCTCATACGCGGTCAGGGTCCACCTATGGGACCACCAAGCAGAAAGACCGCCCTGATCCTTCCCTGTCCTCTATCCCCCTCTGCCTCCCTCTAACTCACTGGTTACATCGGCGCCGATGCTGCCTCTCTGTGAGGTTGCTCTACCGGTGGGAGAGGGCGCCCCCACCTAACCTCTATCCCTTTCTCCTCTTCTGACATCTGTAACTGGAGGGCCCAACACAAATGCTTTTCTGTCCACTCTCAGGATTTAACTGGTCTCCTGGAAACTGTCTTTCTTACCCACCAGTCCTCCTGGGTGGATATTCAACCACTCCTTATGGCTCTCTTTAACACAGAAGAGAGGGATGGCAACACGTGAGAATCCCATAAGGTGATAAGCGAGAGACCTGGCAGGGACCTCGATCCCCGACTCCTGCCCGAGGGAACCCCCGACTGGGATCCATACTCCAATGAAGGTGAGGAGAGCCTACGCTTCTACCGCCAGGCTCTGCTGGGAGGCCTCCATGCAGTGTAAGGAGACCCATAAACCTATCTAAAAAAATTAGTGTGGTGACTCAAGGTAAGAATGAGTCTCCGAGAGCTTTCCTAGAAAGGCTTATTGGAGCCTATAAAATGTATAGCCCGACCGACCCTGAGGCACCTGAAAATCAGAGGGCAGTGAATCTTGCTTTTGCCAATCAGTCAGCCCCAACTAGAAGGAGGAAACTTCAGAAAATTGAAGGATTTGAAGGGAAGAATCTGACTGAGTTGGTGGGAATAGCAGAAAAGCTGTTTAACAACAAGACTGCACAAGAGGGGCGCCTGGGTGGCTCAGTGGGTTAAGCCACTGCCTTCGGCTCAGGTCATGATCTCAGGGTCCTGGGATCGAGTCCCGCATCGGGCTCTCTGCTCAGCAGAGAGCCTGCTTCCCTCTCTCTCTCTCTGGCTGCCTCTCCGTCTACTTGTGATTTCTCTCTGTCAAATTAATAAATAAAATCTTTAAAAAAAAAAAAAAAAAGACTGCACAAGAGGATGGAAAACAGACAAAAAAAACTGGTTACGGTTTTGGCATTGCGTGAGGCGGGGAGGAGACGGGGAAAGAGCGCAACGGAAGGGGAAAGGCAGGTAGAGGTGGTCCGTGCGAGGAAAAGCCTGAGCACAGAGAAGACAGGCGGGAAGACGCAGATTCAGACCAGTGCGCTCACTGTGAGGGAAACAGACGCTGGGCCAGGGAGTGCCCCGAACGGCAGACGGCAATGCCGGCCCCCAGAGACCGAAGGGGCCGTGGTTCAGAGCCCTCCCCGGACCTCGGGTAAAAACTGAAGCGGAGGGGAAATCAAGTGATTTTTTGGTGGACACTAGAGCCCAATTTTCATCATTACTTAAGCCTATAGGAAAACTAGCTGGAGAGGAAGTCTGGGTACAAGGGGTGAATGGCACAGAAAGACATAAATGCTCAACAGAAAGGACTTTAAATTTGGCCTTGGGAGTAGTCAAGCATCGATTCTTGGTCCTCCCCTAATGCCCTGTATAACCTCTTGGGAAGAGATCTCCTCCACAACTTACAAGCTGGCATTCAGTTCTTGGAAGGAAACACGACCGTAACCTTGAGACAACCCACTGTGCAGATGTTTGTGGCAGCAGTAGATGGATACCTTCTTTACCAGCCAGTCTCAGAACCAGAGCAGACAAGAGAAGGGAGCCTTCTCCAAACCCTACAGGTCGAGTTTCCCTTCTGAGCAGAAGGGAAGCCTCCTGGCTTGGCCAAGGGACAGCCTCCAGGGGTGGTGCCACGAAAAGCAACGGCCACGGCTGTTCGCGTCCGGCAGCACCCCCTCCCCTGGGAAGCAAAGGAAGGGATCAGAAAACACATGAACCGCCTCCGCGGAGACGGGATCCTAGTGCCTTGCAAGTCTCCATGGAACACACCTTTGCTGCCGGTCAAAAAAGCCGAGACTGGGGAGTACCAACCCGTTCAGGACTTGTGGGAAATTAATAAACAGGTTGAAGATATCCACCCAATGGGACCTAACCCCTATACCCTCCTCTCCCTCCTGGGCCCCAGAAGAATGGCCTATACCGTCTTCGATCTCAAGGATGCATTTTTCTGCATGTCTTTAGCAAAGGGAGTCTCAGCCCCTCTTTGCTTTTGAGTGGTCCGACCCACAGGAAGGATTCCAAGGCCAGCTCACCTGGACAAGACTTCCCCAGGAATTCAAGGATTCACCCACTATCTTCGACGAGGCCCTACATGAGGATTTGCGTGAGTACAGAACCTCCAACCTGGAGGCACTCTGTTACAGTACGTTGATGACTTGCTAATAGCCGCTGAGGACTATGAGTCATATTTGCGGGGGACGAGAGCTCTCTTACAGACTCTGCAGGAAAAAGGGTATTGGGCGTCAGTGAAGAAAGCGCAGCTCTGTCAGAGCCATGTCAGTTATCTAGGCTTTGATCTCCACGAGGGCATGCGTTCACTGTCTGAGTCCAGGGAACAGGTGATCAGCCGATACCCCCACCCCACCACGTCCCGACAAGTGAGGGAGTTTCTTGGGACGGCGGGCTTCTGTAGGCTGTGGATACCGCGATTTGCGGAGGTTGCCCGACCTCTCTACGAACTGGCAAAAGAGGGCTCGCTATGACAGAGTGGACAGCTGAGGCAGAAGGAGCATCTCGGGAATTACAGACAGCCTCACTGAGTGCCCCAGCACTGGCCACCCCAGATGGTACCAAGCCCTTCTCCTTGTATGTGGATGAAAAGGCAGGGGTGGCCAAAGGAGTTTTGACTCAGACTCTGGGGCCTTGGCAAAGGCCAGTAGCCGATCTTAGCAAGAAGCTAGATCCAGTGGCAGCTGGGTTCCCCCCTTGCCTCCGCATAATTGCTGCCACAGCCCTCCTGGTCAAGGATGCAAGTAAATTGACTTTGGGTCAAAATCTCACCTTAACCACCACCCACACTATCGAGCGCCTTCTCCAGACTCCACCAGACCGCTGCATGATGAACGTCCGAGTGATGGGGTATCAGGCCCTCCTCCTCAACGAACCAAGAGTGACCTTCCGGCCCCCGGCGGTGCTAAATCCAGCCACGCTGCTGCCGGAGGAGCTGGCTGACCACCCACACGACTGCGGGAGGTCCTAACGCAAGGTATAGGGGTTAGGCCCCGTTGGGTGGATGTCTTCAACCCATTTATTAATTTCCCGCAAGTCCTGAACGGGTCGGTACTCCCCAGTCTCGGCCTTTTTGACGGGCAGCAATTCACAGGAATAAGGCCGGACCTCAGAGACATTCCCCTCCCAGATGCAGAGACAACTCTGTTCACAGACGGGAGTAGCTACATGGTCGATAGAAAGGTGTGCAGGGGGCTGCAGTGGTTTCCCCTGAGCAGGAACTCTGGACGGCAGCCCTGCTACACGGAACCTCCGCGCAAAAAGCAGAGCTGATGGCCCTCACCGAGGCACTGCAGATGGCCAAAGGTAAAACCGCCAAGAGTATTTACAAAAATGGGCTAAATTGGACTATGAAGGGGACTGGGCTAAAACTAAAAGAGGAAATTTAATTCTTCCTCGAAGACTAGGTAAGAAGTTAGTAGACCAGATACATCAGGGCACTCATCTGGGGACAGGGAAACTCAAGGAGCTTATAGGCTAGCAGTTCCTAGTCTCTAAATTAGGGCGTGTGGTTCAGGAGGTAGTTGACAGATGTGCTCAATGCCAGGCAGTTAATGCGGGAGGAACTGGAATGGGAAGAGGGAAAAGAGAAAGAGGTAAGGAACCAGGAATTTATTGGGAAATAGATTTTACAGAGATGAAACCCGGGAGATATGGGCACAAGCAGGAGTGGTAGCCAAAAAGCTACGAGAAGAAATAATTCCTAGGTTTGGGCTGCCTCTCGCGATCGGGTCAGACAATGGCCCTTGCATTTGTGAGCTCAGCCTCACAGGCATTGGCCAAGGCTGTGGGCACTAATGGGAAACTACATTGTGCCTACTGGCCCCAGAGTTCCAGGCAAGTTGACAGAATGAACCGGACTCTTCAAGAGACCCTGACAAAGCTAATTCTGGAGACGGGCAGCGGATGGGGGGATCTCCTTCCTTTCGCCCTCCTTAGGGCACGGTGTACACCCTACTTAAACAAGGCGACCCCATTTGAAATAATGTTCGGGAGACATCAACGCCCCCCTCCCCCGCTCTGCCCTAGGCTACAAGAGGTTGCCCTAGCAGAAATGACAGATCAGTCTGTACTCGAGTCACTGCAGGGATTACAGTCTGTCTTAAAAAGAGCCCACACAGGGATCCGAACTGCCCACACTGAGATGGAAACGGAGGTGGAACCACATCCCTACAAACCTGGGAACTTAGTTTGTATATGTCGCTATCAAGTGGGAAACTTGGAGCCTCACTGGAATGGACCATTTACTGTCATCCTGATGGCAATAAAAGTAGAAGGCATCAGGGCCCGGATTCACGCAGGTCACGTCAAACGAGCCGAGGATGAGGACGTCCCCCAGAGATGGAAGCCGCAGGCGATGGACCGCGCTGACCGTGGACTAAAGCTGAGACTCAAAAGACTATGAGTTCATTGCTGCTCGTATTGTTACCTGTCTGTGTAAGAGCTTCTGAGTCACCTCATAAGACAAAAAAGTACAGGTGGGAAATTAGACGAATGGAATTAGGAAAAATAGAAAAGGTTATACAAAGCGGTGAATGGCTAACTCATCAGCCGACTGTGCACTAATGTTACTTTTTGGCCCCTGCATTATAAACGCCCTAATGTCGTTTGTACAAAAGAAAATTAGAGCGATAAAAATGTTAGTCTTACGTGCTCAATATAACCCCTTACAACAGGAGAATATAGAACTGGCTGAAAAGTCAAGGATTTGACTAAATCTCCAAAGAAAAAGGGGGAATGTAAGAGCCTACTTAGCCAGAGGGAGCCATTCTGTTGTTTATGCAGTCAACGTAGATTGACCCTGAGCCCTCCCAGAGGAACTTACTTAAAAGCAAGTCCGGGAAACCAGTCCCAGGGGCGGGTCAGGCCAGGTGGAGACGTCCAACCAATGGGAGGCACATACTGTCTCCAAGGAGACCAAGCTACCCCGCCTTATGCCAATTCTGACCAAGGTGATGGGCCAGTTCAAATATCTACTAAGATAAATTGAAATTCAATTGGCCGCCTGTATGTGACCTAGCAAGACTGTGCAATTTTCTCTGTGTGTTGCCATCTCATGGGCCACCTCTGTGTGGCCAGGCTCAACCACCTCTGTAAGTTAGTCTGTGAGGCTGGGAGGGGTCGCCTCTTTGTAAGAGACCCCCCAACTGGTCGGTTTGATTCTCAATGCTTGGCATAAAATAAAGCTTTGCTTGACCTTCACTTTGTATTAGTGTCACTCCGCTGATCACAGACCCATTATTGGGGGACCTATCACCTTACACAGACAGAGGGGTAGGATGATAAAACAAGAATAACCGCAGACACGTAGAAAGTCCAATGAGAATGCTATGTATACTAAGAAATTCGGAATTCTTGGTGAAACAAATGATTCTCCAGGAATGAATGTGTCAGATTTGACTCAAGAAAGGAGAAACCACTTCATGAGTAAAGATGAAGACAGTTTCAGAGATCCTGTGCCAAAAAGCATCACTGAGTTTCTGGGGAATTCTTTTAAACATCCAGTAATCAGAGAATTCTTACAGGTACAATTTTCAGAGGAAATAGAAGGAAGTTTTCTATTGATTAATCACCAAAAAGACACCAAAATTGACAAATGTATGGTTTGAGAAAGGAGCTCAGACGAAACGGGATTATGATTACCAGTGCAAAAATTATGACTACCCTGAGAAATTATCAACAGAGAGAAGCTGGCAATACCTTAGAAAAATATATTATAATGGAGTGGAAATACAGGAAAATTGATATATTCATTAATATTACCATATCAATAAGTCGAAAGGAAAATATAATCACCTCAATAAAATGAAATGAAATTTTTAAATTTAAAAATACATTCGGTGTGGCACCTGGGTGGCTCAGTGGGTTAAGCCGCTGCCTTCGGCTCAGGTTATGATCTCAGAGTCCTGGAATCGAGTACCGCATCAGGCTCTCTGCTCAGCAGAGAGACTGCTTCCCTCTCTCTCTCTGCCTGCCTCTCCATCTACTTGTGATTTCTCTCTGTCAAATAAATAAATAAAATCTTTAAAAATAATAATAAAATAAAAGTAAAAATACATTTGGGGGGGGCTGCCCAGCAGGGAGTCTGCTTCTGCCCCTGCTTGTGCTGTCTAATGAATAAATAAAATCTTTTTAAAAATTGTCTAACCCTGGGGCGCTTGGGTCTCTCAGTGGGTTAAAGCCTCTGCCTTCAGCTCAGGTCATGATCCTAGAGTCAGTCCTGGGATGGAGCCCCGCATGGGGCTCTCTGCTCTTCGGGGAGCCTGCTTCCCCTTCTCTCTCTCTGCCTACTTGTAATCTGTCTGTCAAATAAATAAATAAAATCTAAAAAGAAATGTTTAACCCTTAGAACATTTTTTAAAATAAAAATTTAAGATTTATTTTGAGAAAGAGAGAGAATGGGCACAAGCAGGGAGCCCAATGTGGGACTGGATCCCAGGATCCCCAGATCATGACCTGAGCAGAAAACAGATCTCAACCAACTAAGCCATGCAGGCACCCCTAAGATTTTATTTTTAACTTCTCTCTACAGCCAACATAAGGCTTGAACTTACAACCCCAAGATCAAGAGTCACATTATTCGGGCACCTGGGTGGCTCAGTGGATTAAGCCTCCACCTTCGACTCAGGTCATGACCTCAGGGTCCTGGGATCGAGTCCTGCATTGGGCTCTCCGCTCAGCAGGGAGCCTGCTTCCTCCTCTCTCTCTCTCTCTCTGCCTGCCTCTCTGGCTGCTTGTGATCTCTGTCAAATAAATAAAATCTTTTTTAAAAATATTTTATTTTGGGGGCGCCTGGGTGGCTCAGTGGTTTGGGCTGCTGCCTTCGGCTCGGGTCATGATCTCAGGGTCCTGGGATCGAGCCCCGCATCGGGCTCTCTGCTCCGCAGGAAGCATGCTTCCTCCTCTCTCTCTCTCTCTGTTTGCCTCTCTGCCTACTTGTGATCTCTGTCTGTCAAATAAATAAATAAAATCTTTTAAAAATATATTTTATTTTTACAGATCACAAGCAGGCAGAGAGGAGGAAGCTGCTGCCTTTAGCTCAGGTCATGATGTCAGGGTCTTCAGACTGAGTCCCACATCGGGCTTCTCATTCAGCGGGGAGCCTGCTTCTCTCTGCCTCTCCCTGCTTGTGCTTTTTCTCTGACAAAGAAATTTAAAAATTTTAAGAAAGATTTTATTTATTTATTTATTTGTCAGACAGAGATCACAAGTAGGCAGAGAGGCAGGGAGGGGAAGCAGTCTCCCCGCTGAGCAAAGAGTCTGAGGTAGGACTCAATCCCAGGACCCTGAGATCATGATCTGACCTGAAAGCAGAGGATTAACCCACTGAGCACCCAGGGGCCCCAAATAAATAAAAGATTTAAAAAAAAAATTCTCTTTCTCCCTCTGCCCCTCCCTGCTTCTTGTGCTCTATCGAATAAATAAAGTCTTTTTTTAAAAAAATTCAACAGTGAGGGATGCCTGGGTGGCTCAGTCAGTTGAGCTGCCGCCTTCAGCTGGGGTCATGATCCCAGGGTCCTGGGATAGAGTCCCACATGGGGCTCCTTGCTCATAAGGAAGCCTGCTTTTCTCTCTCCCTCTGCCCGCCACTCTGCCTACTTGTGCCTTCTCGCTGTCTCTCTCTCTCTCTCTCTCTGACAAATAAATCAATTTTAAAAAATCTTTTAAAAAAATTCAACATTGTATCAGATATATTCCTAAGAAGCTTGTCATTCCTATTGATATGATGAACGTGAGCTTTTTTCCCCCGGTGTATTCTGTTTACTGGCTACTGAATGTGCTATGGACTGAACATCTGCGGCCTTCCCCAGATTGTCTTGTCGAAATCCTAACCCCAGTGTGGCTGTAGTTGGAGATGAGCACCTAGGAAACTTAAGGTTAAATGAGCTTATTTCCATCTTATACACCCAAAATACATCAGTGGCGCAGACACGGGAAAAGTGCTCCAGATAGTTCTGTTTAACACGCGGGACGACGGGAGTCCCCACGCAACAGTCACTGGTCCCCGGAAAATCCCGAATCCACTGAATCCGCGTCCCCCGACGGTCCTGTTCTCTCGGAGCTCTTCCCCGCTCTTCGGGGGCAGCCGCCGGCTCCCGGGCCTGCCATCTGTCACCGTCGGTCCCCCACGAGGGATTCGAGGTCGCAGGGGTCCTCCCCGGCTCCTCCGCCTGCAGAGGGCTGCGTCCCCCGCGGCCCGAGCTCCTACCGCGGCTCGGAGCCCGGCGGGTGCGCGTCCTCCGCCGGCTTTCGTCTGCGCCGTCGCTCCCGCACCGAACCTTGCGGCCGCGCTCCTCCCACTGACCTCGCACCTTCTTTGTCCCGAACCCTCGGAGCACGTGCGCAGCCTCGGGTGCAAGAAAACGTGCTTGGGATCGAGACGTTTTCTTCAAAGTGATCTTCCCCGGGGGCGCCCGCGGGCCCGTCCGTGAAGCGTCCGCCGTGGGCCCGGATCTGGACGCGCGTGTCCGGACGCAGCCCCGCGCCGGGCGCCCTGCTCCGCCCTCGCCCCGCTCGCGACCCGTGGTCTCCGAACGACTCCCCGCGGCCGGCAGCGGGACCTGGGAGCTCACGCGCCGACGCCCGGTCACCGCTCGGAGGCCTTGCTGACTCGCTTCAGTATTTTTCTTTATAAGATCGAGTCTGTCTGTTGGGGGCGGGGGTGCGGGGCGACGCCCGAGCGGATCCGTCCGGGCGGGACCGGAGGCAACGTGGGGCCCGACGGCAGCGCGGCCGAGTCGGCTGAGGCGAGGCCGGCGCCCCCCGCGGTTGTCCTCCGTCGGGGACCCGGGGCCGCCCGCACAGCCGTCGCGCCGCCCCGCAGGTCTTCCGGGGACGGGTCTGGCTTCGGCTGCTCCGGCCTCGGGCGGGACGAGAGTCACGGCCCAGCGCGGGCGGCGCGCGGACAGACTCGGCGGCCGGAAAGCCCGCGCCTCCGCCGCAGGCCTCACGCGGGCGTCGCCTCTCCCGCCGCGGGGCCCGGCCCCTTCCCCGCCAGCCCCCCTCCCCGCGCGCCTGCGGGTGCGCCCCGACGGCCGCCCCGACGGCCGCCCCGACGGCCTCCGGGCCCTGCGGTCTTCCCGAGCCTCCCCTGCGGTCTTCAGGAGGCTCTCGCCGCCCCGCGCCGAGGCCGGGGGACCCCACTTCCAGGCCAGACGTCTGTGCTGACCGCAGCTGCGGCCTGGACGTCGCCCCCAATCGGAGCCTGCGCCGCAGCCCGGACGCTCTCCGGCTTCTGCGGTCGCGGGGCGCGAGACGGAGGGCGCGGGGCGGGTCTGGCAGCACAGTCGCGCCTCCGGAGGGCGCATGCGACGCTGTCTGTCCGTCCGGCGCAGCGTGCGGGGGTGCGCGGGCCTCGGGTTCTCTTCGCGAAGCCGCAGAACCTCCGCAGTCTCTCCGCGCGGACCCTCGAGGCTCCCGCCGCCCCGCCCCGCACGGCCGCCGGGACTTCCCGGGCGAGCGCTCCGGCCGCGACAGCGGGGACTGCGTGGCCTCTTTCGTGTGTGCGTCCGTGCATGTGCGTGCGCGTGCGTCCGCGAGTGCGTGCGCGTGCGTCCGCGTGCGTCCGTGAGTGCGTGCGCGTGCGTCCGGGCATGTGCGCGTGCGTCCGGGGATATGCGCGCGCGTCCGGGCATGTGCGCGTGCGTCCGCGCGTGGGAGGGCCACCGCATTCCGCCGCCGCCAGTCACTGGCCTCTCGGCGGCGGCCGCGGGGAGCGGAGGCGAAGGAGGCGAAGAGGCGCCCCCCCCCCCCCC
>NC_081564.1:235747-246513 GCF_022355385.1 Mustela nigripes
AACCAGGAGGTAGGACTTACTCCTGAAGGCTTTCCCACACTCGCTGCATTTATGGGGCTTCACCCCCGTGTGCGTCCTCTGGTGTACGACGAATGGCGACTTCAAACTGAAGGCTTTCCCACACTCGCCACACTCGTACGGCTTCACGCCCGTGTGGCTTCGCTGGTGTAAAAGCAGCTGTGATTTCCAGCTGTAGGCTTTCCCACACTCGCTGCAGCCGTAAGGCTTCCCTCCCGTGTGAACTTCCTGATGGACGATGAGCTGGGACCTGAAGGAGAAGACCTTCCCGCACTCCCCGCAGGAGTAGGGCTTTTCTCCCGTGTGCACCCGCTGGTGAGCGTTCAGGTTGGACTTGGCACTGAACGCCCTTTCACACTTGGTGCACTCGTAAGGCCTCTCTCCCGTGTGAATTCTGAGATGCACAATCAGCTGGGATCTACAACGAAAAGCCTTCCCACATTCGTTACACACACAGTTTTTTTCTATACTATGAGCTCTCTGATGCTTGAGAAAATAGGATTCTTCATATCCGTGGAACTTGTCAGGGTTTTTTCTCAGACAGCTTTTGGCTGAAGCTGAGCTTTGGGTCAGCCGTCTTCCATGTGTGCTATACTTATGGATTCTCTGTCCTGAAGGAACACGGGTTCTGCTCAGACGACCTGTTCCAAACGCAGCACAAGCGAAACTTCTCTCAACGTATTCGAACTCGTCTTCATTTTCCTGGCACCATTCTTTCCAACCTTCTAGGAAAAATAAATATATATGCACATATATATTTTAATTGTCGATGTAGCTGATGTGGAATTAGAGAGCTACAGAACTGCCAAGTAATGAGCTTTTTTTTTCCTAAATAACAGACCTCAGACACTGGTTCCAAAGAAATACTGGCCAAGCCCAGACGTGCCATGTATCCGAGCTTTGGAGCATGCAGAACCGCGTCAAACAAAATCCCATTACGGAAATGGATGGCAAATTAACAGTGATCAAAAGCGGTTTTTAAAACAGAAGCTTAGGGCCACCCGGGGGGCCTCAGTGTGCTGAGCGCTGACTCTGGTTTTCAGCTCAGGTGAGTGGAGCCCACGTTGGGCTTGTGTTTGTGCCTGAGAGTCTCTCCCTCTGCTCCCTCCCACCGTCAACATCCCCACCATGCTCTCTCACTAATAAAAAAAAAAGAAAAAGAAAAAAGAGAACAAGAGGCTTAAAAAACTTAGCCTAGGGGCACATGGCGTGGTGGGGCTCAGTAGGTTAAGTGCCTGCCTTCAGCTCAGCTGAAGATCCAGGGGTCCTGGGATCAAGCCCCACATGGGGCTCCTTGCTCAGCGGGAAGCCTGCTTCTTCCTGCCCCTCTGCCTGCCGCTCCCCCTGCTTGTGCACTCTCTGTCAAATAAATAAATAAATCTTTAAAAAAATAAAAACAAAAAAAAAAAGAAGAAAAACTCAGCTTGCACTTAGGAGCCAATACCATTAATCTTGTATCTGAATGTTATTATTATTACAGCAGCTTACTCAAAAAGTGAATTCAGAGGATACAGGGTAACCAGCGTGTAACATTCGGATAGGTACAATGAGACATTAGAAGTAAGACTGAATAAGCCATAGGAAAATTAGGGGCAAGAGCATTCCAAACAGATGGAAAAGCACATAAAAAGTTCTTGAGAAGGGGGCACCTGGGTGGCTCAGTGGGTTAAAGCCTCTGCCTTTGGCTCGGATCATGATCCCAGGGTCCTGGGATGGAGCCCCGCATCCTGCTCTCTACTCCGTGGGGAGCCTGCTTCCTCCTCTCTCTCTGCCTGCCTCTCTGCCTGCTTGTGATCTCTCTGTCAAATAAATAAAAGTAAAAATAATCTTTAATAAAAAGACAAAAGTTATTGAGAAGGGAACACCTGTTTGGCACAGTTAAGAAACAGAAAAAACGGGACACCTCACTGGCTCAGTCAGTGCAGACTGCAGCCTGTGAGTCCTGTTGTCAGGGTCATGAGTTCGAGCTCCACATTAGGTATGAAGCATACAAGTTTAAAAAAAGAAAAATATTGGGCACCTGGGTGGCTCAGTGGGTTAAGCCTCTGCCTTCGGCTCGGGTCATGATCTCAGGGTCCTGGGATCGAGTCCCGCATCGGGCTCTCTGCTCATCGGGGAGCCTGCTTCCCTCTCTCTCTCTCTGCCTGCCTCTCTGCCTACTTGTGATCTGTCTCTATAAAATAAATAAATAAAATCTTTAAATAAATAAATAAAATCTTTAAAGAAAAGATAAAGAAAAATATTTTGAAAAAAGCCTGGGATAAATAAAACCCACTGAGTGAACAGAGTGAGGCAAGAACCAAATAGGCAGGCAACAAGTTTTCATCTTACCCAAAGAGTTTTAATTAGAGGACATCTTGATTCATGTTGTGCTTTTCTAGTTTTTTTTTTGTTTTTTTAAAGACTTTTAATAATTTATTTATTTGACAGAAAGAAAGAGAGACAAGTAGGCAGAGACACAGGCAGAGGGAGAGGGAGAAGCAGGCTCCCCGCTGAGCAGAGAGCCGGAGGCGAGGCTCAATTCCACATCCCAGAGACCATGACCTGAGCCGAAGGTAGAGGCTTAACCCACTGAGCCACCCAGGCACCCCTTTTAGAGTTGTTGTTTTTTTTTTAAGATTTTATTTACTTATTTCTGAGAGAGAGAAAGAGAGCGCACACACACGAGCAAGGGGGAGGGGCAGAGGGTTCAGAAGCAGGGTCTTCACTGAACAGGGAGCCCAATGCGGGGGTCGATCCCAGGACCCTGAGATCATGACCTGAGTCGAAGGCAGAGGCTTTAACCCACTGAGTCACCCAGGCGCCCCTCGTGTTGTGCTTTCTAAAGATGTCTGGCTGTTATGTAGAAAACGATTAGAAGAAGGGCTGAGAGACGGACAAGAAAGCCCTTACAGTAGTGCGGGAAGGTCCTAGTGGTTTGGATTAAATTCCGGAGCTGAGCGCATGTGGCACGCATCTGGAGAGAACCAAGGAACTCTAAAGGACTGGTGAAGGGTGAGGAGAGCGAGGGGGAGCTTCAAGAACTCCAGATTTTAGGCTTGAGAAACAGGAGGTGCTGTTCTCTGAAAGAGAAAATGTTTGGAGGAAAAATGAATGACTTTATTTGGGATCTGATACACTAGAGATCCCAGCAAATACCCAAATGGAGAGGAGACAGCACGTAGGCAGCAGACCGAAGTTCAGTGCTCAGGGAAAAGCAAGAGTCAACAACACGTAAAAGGTCTTAAACACCATGAATGACGAGACCTTCCAGGGAAGGTGAGCAGAGGACACGTGTGGCCGCATAAGGATGAGCCCAACAGGAACATGATGCTGAGTGTGAGGCCCGCAGGGCACCAGGAAAGACGCACTCGTCAGAGGACAGCCTCATTGTGTCACTACAGCTGTCCTGGGGGGCCACCAGGGGATCTCCTGCCTCCTGGGACCTCCCAATAAACCCTCTCTCCCCACTCATGTGGCAACAGTTCACATTATGGTTTGTGCCTCAAAGCAGGGCCTCTCAAGGACAGGGGTGAGAATACCAAGACCAGCGGCCAGAAGACTTCTCAGGCCTGAATATATGTTCAGACAACTTTCGGTAGTTGGTATTGGCTTCACAGAATTACTCGGAAAAAAAGAAGACAGACTGGAAGCTTGTTGGGTACTTTTTAAAAATAATGTATTTATTTACTTGAGAAAGAGAGACAGAGATAGCGAGAGAGAGCATGAGTGGGCAGGCAGAGGGAGAAGCGGACGCCCCACTGAGCAGCCCAAAGCCGGGTTTGATCCCAGGACCCTCGGGTCACCACCTGAGACAAAGGCAGCCCCTCAACCGACTGAGCCGCCCAGGCATCCCCGCTTGTTAGGTTCTGAAGGAAACCTAAGCCTGGTGGGACAAGAGCCTATGATTCTGTAGCCCCAAACACGCCCAAATCTGCACCAACAGACGGGACCATCTCCCTGAGCGTCACCTTATCCCTGGCCATGCAGGACAAAAAGAAAAGACTGGAGTGAAGAGGAAAGTATGCCAGTGTTAGGGCAGGAAGTCGTCTTTGACTTTCTTTGTGAACGAGGAGAGTGTGCGATGGGCCGGTGGGGGCCGCTACCCGGCCTCCGCCCCTCTGCAGAGGAGCTTCCGTGACGGCTTCTGAACCCTTCGTGCTACTGCACGCAGAGACCAGGGGTCTTGTAACCCCACGTCCGTTCGGACCGTGCGGCCGCAGCCACTCCAGTCTGAAGGCACCACACGCGTCTCAAGAAATCCTGGGCTCGCAAGTGGACTCAGGTCCAGGACGAGAACACGTGCCGCCCCGGCCGGGAGGGGACGATGAGCGCATGTGGGGACACCCGCATTCCTGAAGCTGCGCAGGTGGAGAGAAGGGCCTGCGGGCGGCACACTCCGAGGCAGGACTCACAGCGCGTGCCGCACAGCTACGGGAACTTCCTCCTTCCGTGCACCAGGCCTGGCCGGTGACGACAGTCCCTGTGCTCCCCCAGGACCCCTTCCCGCCTCGCGGCCAGCTCAGGCGCCGGCAGGTCAGCTGTAAGACAACATGCCCGCAGGCTTCTGAGACCCCGTTGGGGACGGGTGAAAGGGAGTGTGGGGAAAGAAACGGGACTTATCCCTGAGTCCACGGTGTCCGTGTGTGACGCCTGACAGGGAGGAACCCCCAGGACAAAGGAAAAGAAAAGCAGAGCATCCGGGGTGAGGAAAAGGCGGCATGGGCCGCTGACATCACCAAGCGGCCTGCCCGGCTGCCGGAAGGAGGTCAGCTAGCTACGGCCGCACACACCTAGCACGCGGAGCGGAGCGGGAGGCTCCAGCAGCCCGCCCCGAGTGCAAGCCCAGAGCCGGGCCCCATCCCGGGACCCTGAGGTCATGACCTGAGCCGACATCAAGACTGAGCCACCAGGCGCTCCGGGCATCACTAAGCTTCTGAATTCGGCCGCTGTGCAGCGGCGTCCCGCGGGAGACAACGGTGACCTGAGACTATAAACTCCCGATTCCTAACTCCGGCTGAATCAGAACCTAAGACACGTTGTTTTCTCAGCCCAGCGACAGATGCTTATGAAAATAAACGCGGCGGGAACAGCTACGGAGAAGACCAAGAGCTCGAGCGCCCGCGCCCGAGAGAACAGCATCCGGCCAGGTGACACCGAGGGACAGGCGCTCCGAGGCCGGAACCGTGGCCAGGCCGCAGCGGTCCTAAGCCCCGCCGCAGCGCCGAGCCGGGAGCCGCGCGAGGAACCCGGGGAAGCCGGAGACGAAGAGCTCCTGGGAGCGAAGAGTGGGGCGGCCCGGGGCCCTCCGCGAGGAGTAACCCGCGGCACCGGAGCAGAGCGCCGAGGCCGAGGGCGCGGGGTGGGCGGTGGGGTGGTGGTCACCGCGGGGCGGGGGAACGCTCGGCGGAAGAGCCGTCGGCGGCCGGCGGGAGGGAGGCGGGCGATGCGGGAAGAGCGCCTCTGCGGGGGGCAGTCCCCGCGCGCAACAGGGGGCGGGAACGCAGCGGGCGACCGTTTCCGAAGCGTCCGCGAAGGGCCCGAGAAAGCCAGAGTCTGACGTCGGTGGGAAGGAGGCAGCGCGGTCTGCGGCGCGCAGGGCGGGAAGACGCGGCGTCGCCCCGCGGAGGCGAGCGGGGTCGGTGCAAGGGACGGGGACAGCGCGACGGCGGCGGCGACCAACTCCGGAGGCGCGGCCGGCCGACGCCGCCCGTGACCTCGCGAAGGAAAGCAAGGAACCCCGAAGGGACATCCTGGCAGAGCGCGGGTCGCACGGGCGCGCCGTCCGCTCAGGCCGCGGAGAGGACAGCGCAGGCGTGGGCCGAGCCCGGTCCTCCCCTTCCCCGAGCAGCGGCTCCGACCCCGCGGCCCCGGGTCCAAGGGCGGGGCCGCCGACCTTCCGCAGCCCTGCCGGAGCTCCACGCCCACAGCCCGGCTTCCTGGTCCCCGCGCACCCACCTGGACAGCTCGGACGGGAAACTCGGGCATTTATTATCCATGGCTCCTCTCCTTGCTCCAACTTGAAGATTAAATCGGGTTTGGTACCATGATACCCTGTTGGTGGAAAACCATAAAGGATGTGGGCCAGGCTGCTGGGCACTGCGGGGCCCAGAACTACACGCTGAAACTGCTCGCTCGCACGTGGCGGAAAGACCGCGGCGAGGATGAGGGCCATACAGGCGGCCGGAGTCTTTGCTCTCTGACGCTCAAGCCCATACCCGTGAAGTACTCCGGAGACCTCGGGACAGACCAACAAAAGAACAAGGGTGCCAATTCGAAACGCACAGCCTGACATCGCAGAGAAGCCGCACTTACCCAAAGACACCAGGTGGCTATAGTTCTCCAGGATCACGTCCCTGTACAGGTACTTCTGCGTCGAGTCCAGCAACTGCCACTCTTCCCAGGTGAACTCCATAGATATATCCTTGAATGACAATAATTCCTGGAATAATATACATCCCATTCAATCGGATACAATCACGTTAGGTGACACGGAACAGATGTACAGTAACTGAGAAAGGAGAAATGTTCCTCCGGAATGGCTCCTGTGCCCAGGTTAGCACTGACTTCCAGAATGAAAACAAAACAAAACAAAAACCAGCGCACCTGGGTGGCTCAGTCAGTTAAGCACCTGCCCTTGGCTCAGGTCACGATCACAGAACCCTGGGATGAGCCCTCTGCTGGGCTCCCTGCTCAGCCTGGAGCTGGCCTCTCCCTCTTCCCCCCCCCCCCCCCCCCCCTGCTCATTCTCTCACTCACTCGCTCTTTAAAGGGAAAAACTTCTGAGCTTCCATGTGCCACATATTGTTTTTGGTCCTGAAGACTTCAGGATGAACACAACCAACTTCTGCCCTCAAGAAGCTTCCAGTCTTGGGATGCCTGGGTGGCTCAGTTGGTTGAGCATCTGCCTTCGGCTCAGGTCGTGATCTCGGGGTCCTGGGATGGAGCCCCATGTCAGGCTCCCTGTTCAGTGGGGAGTCTGGTTCTCTCTCCCCTGCCCCTCCCTATGCTCTTGTTCAGGGAACGTCTCAGAAAATAGAACAGAATGGAATAAGATGAAAAGAAGCTTCCAGTCTTATAGAGGGAAACAAACAACTATACACGGAGACAAAACAGGTGTTGCAAGTCTTTGATTAAGAAAAAAATTATCTTGGGGCGTCTGGGTGGCTCAGTGGGTTAAGCCTCTGCCTTCAGCTCAGATCATGATCTCAGGGCCCTGGAATCAAGCCCTGCATCGGGCTCTCTGCTCAGCGGGGAGCCTGCTTCCTCCTCTCTCTCTCTGCCTGCCTCTCTGCCTACTTGTGATCTCTGACTGTCAAATAAATAAATAAATAAAATCTTCTTTAAAATTTTAGAAAAAAATTATCCAGGATATATTTTGCCCAGAAATGGAGAGAACAATTCTAAACACATGGGAAGGTGTGACTCTCTGAACTGTCATCTTGACAGGTGCTCAACCCACCTTGAGTCTTACACAGAGTGAGAACTTGGCACGATTAGAAAAAAAAATAAATTGGGTGCCTGGGTGGCTCAGTGGTTTAAGCCCCTGCCTTCGGCTCAGGTCATGATTTCAGGGTCCTGGGATCGAGTCCCACATCGGGCTCTCTGCTCAGTGGGGAGCCTGCTTCTCCCCATCTCTCTCTGTCTATCTCTCTGCCTACTTGTGATCTCTCTGTCAAATAAATAAATATATATATATATTTTAAAAAAGAGGGGTGCCTGGGTGGCTCGGTGGGTTAAAGCCTCTGCCTTCAGCTCAGGTCATGATCTCAGGGTCCTGGGATTGAGTCCCGCATCAGGCTCTGTGCTCAGCAGGGAGCCTGCTTCCCTTCCTCTCTCTCTGCCTGCCTTTCTGCCTACTTGTGATCTCTCTGTCAAATAAATAAATAAAATCTTTAAAAAAAAAAGAAAGAAAGAAAGAAAAAATAAAAAATAAATAAATAAAGGCCAAACAGATAAACTCCTAGCCTTCTTTCGAGAAAATAAGGGGCCCATTACCCATTGCTGAGGTCGACCAGGGCTCACTCCCGCACAGACCCTGAGCCGGGACCCGTGCTACAGAGCTGCAGATGCCAGAGAGAGGGCGGGCCAGGCGCAGCAGTCCCTACCTCGAGTTGTGGGGCAGTTCTGTCTGTTCAACCTCTCAGTGAGGCTCCCAACAGCTCTGTGAACCTCCCAAAATGCTTGTAGTAAGTTCCTCTCCAGGGACCGAAAGAAAATCCTAACAAGCTACAGGTCCTCATGAGATCATTCAACAAGCATTTCTGAGGCACCGCCCATGGGCCAGGATTGTTCCACGTGCTGGGGGCTCAGCCATGGACATGGTCCCTGGACTTGGTGCGTTTCTGTCCTTGCAGGGGGAGGTGACAGTAAACACATAACCACCCAACAAGCAGGTGGTGACAGCACTCTACCAAGACTCAGGCAGGGTAAGGGGAGAGAGCCCAGGCAGGCAGGTGCAGGCGGATGGAGTGATCAGGAAGCGCTCTGGTAAGGGACTACCTGGGTAAAAACCCAACCGATGGGAGAATGATACCAAGGTTTGTGCAGAAGAGCCTTCCAGGAGGCATGAAAACTAAGGCCCAGGCCTTCGGGGCTCACAGCGTATGGTAAGGACTTGAGATTTCACTCCAAGTGAGGACAGGCCACCCCAAGGCCTCGAGCTCTGATTCCCACCCAAGGTCATTCCGACTGCTGTGGAGAACGGACGGTCCTGGATCTGGGGGCGATGGAGGCAGCTGGAGCCAGGGTGGGAAAACTGGAGTGATACGCAGTGGCTGGACTGCAGGCATCAGGTGAAGACAGAGCAGACAACATCTGACCGGAGATGACCGGCACACGGAGATGGACGTTGAGGAGGACAGCAAGGGTCCAGCGAAGTAAGACGCTGCCCTTTACCAAGGACGGGTGCCGGAGGGATGAGAAACGAGGGGAGTGAGGGCTGCAGAAGCAGCTGGACAGAAGTCCCTGAAGCAGGCCACTGGGGGAAGGGAGGGAACATGCGGGACAGCCATCTGGATGTCCGCTGAGCCCACAGTCAGGAGGAACTGGTCTGTGTTCAGGGATTTCAGTAAACCAGGAATCTGGTATCTGTTACCCTCTGGGAACTTCTGAAGATGGAGGCTTCTGGAACATTCTGTAAAGGCAGCTGAGAAGTGAAGTAGAGATTCCTGGACTTAAGCACCCCTGATGGGCTCCTGACGCGACGGCACTGGCTGCAGACAGAGAGACCCAGGAGGGAAGAGACAGTGAGTGCAGTTCTGGGGGAGTCTGCCGAGGTAAGTGAGAGAATTATTCACGACATGGCCAAATAGCGTAAGGTCATGTCTCACGCCCTAAGCAACCGCCTGGTGCTGAGCACCACCCACCTGACAAGAGGAGCTTCTCTGGTCTAAGCACTGGGCTTCCCAACCCAGGAGGAGCCCCCACAGGACGTGAGAATGAAGGGACAAGCTCCCCATCTCTCCTCTGCAGCCTGTGTGGGGAAGAAGAGGAGGAGGAATTAAGAGTGTGGACTGGAGGCCCAAAGCCCAAAAGTGACCAGAACCTCATGAATGCTCACTAAGACAACCCCAGTGGCCAAGGAACGGCAGAGTGGACAGCACGTCTGAGGCCGTGTTGTAGGGAAACGAGGCTGTGGCTTCCTGCATTCCGATCCCGCCCAGGCCACGCGTCAAATCAGCGACTTTTCAGCAGAGGAGAAACACGATCACACCATGTGATCGTGTAAAAGCTTCAGGCAGATGCCACGAGAGTGAACATAGACCAAAGCGGCTGAGCACGGACACAGGATGGAAGAAGACAGTGAGGAAACTGCGAGGCTTAGTTTAAGCTTTTTACTGGATTGTGAACTTGATAAGCACAAAAATAAAATATAGAGACACCATTAAAAAATTTTTATTGGTCAAGAATGGTAAAGACGTGAAGAAATTAGAAATAGAAAACTATTAAGAGCATTGCTGAGAGAATCCATAAATCTAAGATAAAGATTTTTAAATACATGAGATTATAACACAGAGGCAGTTCTACTGTATGCAGCCAAGAACCACCCCGCGCGAAGTCACACGGCAAACCCGCAGGGAATCGGGGAGAATGGGGATGGGGCACGACACCTCTGTCAGCAACACGTAAGAAAGAACAACAGGAACCTATCAAACATAGTAGCAGTTTCCCATGTTAACTGTTTAAGAAATAATAAAATGACAAGATACCACTTTACCTTGGAAAAGACCTGGTGTTTGGACATAAGAGGGGCTGCAGCTGATCATAAAGTGGTGGAAAGAGGGCTGTGTGAAGCCAGACAGAAGGCTCACACTGTTCCCTACCAAATCCATGGTGCTGAATTCACGTTTTTAAAGCAAACATGGTGGCAGACCTGAAGATATTTGTGCCAGGAGCGCCTGGGTGGCCCAGTGGGGTAAGCCTCTGCCTTTGGCTCGAGTTATTATCTCAGGGTCCTGGGATCTACCCCCGCATCGGGCTCACTGCTCGGCGGAGAGCCTGCTTCCTCCTCTCTCCCTCTCTGCCTGCCTCTCTGCCTGCTTGTGATCTCTCTCTGTCAAATAAATACATAAAATCTTAAAAATAAAAAACCAAAATTTATTCCAACAAATTTTAAAACTTAGAAGAAATAGAAATTCTTTAAGAAAGTAGAAAGGGGGGCGCCTGGGTGGCTCAGTGGGTTAAGCCGCTGCCTTCAACTCAGGTCATGATCTCAGGGTCCTGGGATCGAGTCCCGCATTGGGCTCCCTGCTGAGCAGAGAGCCCAA
>NC_081564.1:246613-275851 GCF_022355385.1 Mustela nigripes
TGATCTCTCTCTGTCAAATAAATACATAAAATCTTAAAAATAAAAAACCAAAATTTATTCCAACAAATTTTAAAACTTAGAAGAAATAGAAATTCTTTAAGAAAGTAGAAAGGGGGGCGCCTGGGTGGCTCAGTGGGTTAAGCCGCTGCCTTCAACTCAGGTCATGATCTCAGGGTCCTGGGATCGAGTCCCGCATTGGGCTCTCTGCTCAGCAGGGAGCCTGCTTCCTTCTCTCTCTCTGCCTGCCTCTCTGCCTACCTGTGATCTCTGTCTGTCAAATAAATAAATAAAATCTTTAAAAAAAAAAATCTTTAAAGAAAGTAGAAAGAACCCAAGTTGGCCCAGAAGGAAGTAAAAAAAGCAAGACTGACTAATCCATGATGAGAAAGCACACAGAAGTACAACCGAAGGGACACCCTCCGGTCCAGAGAGGCCGCGCGCCCACACTGCACCTGACAGTAAGTTCTACCGACATCGCAGGGACATCAAATTCCCATCACGTCTCCCCCGACGAGGTGCCCAGAAGCCACAGGATGCCCTACGGTGCATGGCACAGACTTGCACAACCTCCCAGACAAACCAGGCAACTACAGCACGAACTGCGGTCTTACTCATTTACCATTAACTTTGATCAAATTATCCGGATAAAAATACTGAGTACAAGCCCTGCACACACATACGGAGCAAACTGTGACAAAAAAATTTCTCTAAAAAATTAAAGCATGATCCAAAATTAACAACAACAAAAACACAAAAAAACCCATCTATGAAATAAGCCACATCAGTGCGCAGCAGAGAACAGCCAACCAGTCATCTCATTGGATGAAACAAAGCAATGCGGTGAAACTCAACCCTTCTAAAAACCCCAGCTCTTCCCAGGTGAGTCAAGTGCTGGGTGTTTCTGTCGCTGGGGGCATCCGTCCAGCCTGAGAACAGGCAGGGGAGCCTCTGATGCCCCAAGGACAGCGGGCTTTCCTTCTGGTACGTGTGGGGAGGCTGGTGAGCACAGGAGCTGGGCTGGCCTGGCGGACGGATTCTCCCAGTCTCAAGGCACTGAGGGCGCAAAGAACTGTATAGAGGAGCCTGCAGTCACCGTCCACACCCTTACCGATGAGACCGCAGGTGGAGGCATCACAATAAAGTGGCACCCTGGCGCCTGTTTGACGACATCATCAGTCATCTCCCTATCTGCGTGGCAGAGGAAAGGGGAAATACTCTGGTGGAAGGTAACACTGAGCTTTGGTCTCTGTGGCTGTACCAACGTAGGTATAAAATAGAAACTTGTGAGACATGTGAAGAGGCAAGAAAACAAAACTGAGAAATCCAAGGAAAAAGCACACAACACAGACTCACAGATGACCCAGAAGTTAGCAGACACACTAGAAACAACTGTCATAAGACTTACTATTACAAATACTTAAAAGTATAGAAGTATACAATAGATTAAAAGGAAACTAGAAATTTATTTTTAAAAACCCAAGGAGACACTGAGAAATAAAGACCGGATATCATATTAAGCGAGCCCCAGCATGACGGCTGAGTACAGGACACCCATCCTTGGGAAGATGCTCCAAGAGAAGAGGACAAACCACCGCTGGCCTGTGCTGACGGGGCACAGAGCCGTTTCAGCGCATCGGGAAAGTGTCTGGTCGTGTTCACCGAACTTAAACACACACACACGCATCACTCCTAGACATACGCCAAGTCTGTGCCCTTGGGAATGTCTGGCACTGACACTTCTGTGCCGGTCACGTGGGGACAGAGCTGCTGGGGCTCTCCGAACCGGCAGAGGCCAAGGACGCTGCTCAGCGTCCTGCGATGTACAAGACAATCCTCCACAGCGAAGAGTAACTCAGTCCACAACGTCAACAGTGCTGAGGCCAAGAAGTCCTGGTGTTTGCCCAACAGAAACAAGAACCGATGTCCCTCAAAAGTCGTGTACAAAAAAAAAGTCATGTACAAAAAAAAAGTTGTGTACAAAATGTTTATACCAGTGTTACTCGTAACAGCCAATAACTGGACGCAGCCCAATCCTGGGGATGACTGCGTCTGTGCCAACACCAGAATACAGATAAATTGCAACAAAACACTCATACAACAGAGTCTATCATACAACTTGGACGTCAGTCACAAACTATGCTAAGAGAAGCCAGATACAGATACTTTACTGTAAAATTCCAATTATGTTAAGTTAAAAAGGCAAAATTAGTGATGTTGCAACAGGAGTAAAAAAGTATAAATAAAGCAGTGAGGTCTGGGGGTGGGGGGAGTGGCGACAGGGAGAGAAATGGAACCTGCTAGACCACTGGAATTCTTGACACTGATCTGCCTTCAGCACACGCTCCGATTCTGTGGTGTGAGAGAATATTTGGTCATTCAGATGTCCAAAACGTTTCTCGTATGTATTCGGTCTTCATCTATGGTTTTCTGGTTCAGAGCTCCTAAAACCCTTGGAATTCCCTAAGTGTGATCACGGTATCTTTTGTTATGTTAATGATGCAACCTCTGGAAAGCCCCAAGAGGTACCCCACCAAAGGGCAGCTGGTTCCCAACAGAGTGTCCCCCATCTCTGGGTACAGTGACAGAATGAAGCTGAATTCTCAGACAACCTGCTGGTGTCCAAGAACTGCGTGATGCTGTGTGTAGGGAAACTGCACCCCCAACCCTCTTGCTGGAATTGGGTCCAGGAACCTAAAAGAATATAAACACTCTACTTAAGGTTTATGCATTTTACTATTATTTAGAACTCAATTAAGTTTTTAAAAAGCCAAAAGAAGCTACAAATGGATATATATGTAAAAAATCATCACAGATACAACTACAAATGTATTTTTTTGCATGGGGAAAAACAGAAACAACGTTACATAGTCTGAAACCCATTTATGTAATAACCCAAACAAACCAAACATTTTAAGGATATAAACGGCTGTAGGGGCACCTGGGTGGCTCAGTGAGTTAAGCCTATGCTTTGGGGTCAGGTCGTGGTCTTCGGGTCCTGGGATCAAGTCCCACATCAGGCTCTCTGCTTGGCAGGGAGCCTGCTTCTCTTTATCTGCCTCTCTGCCCACTTGTGATCTCTCTCTCTCTGTCAAATAAATAAATAAATAAATATCTTAAAAAAAAAAAAAAAAGACTTAACTGTGTTCTAAGAGAATGCAGAAAAGTATCATATATGTCACCAAAAATTAAAAGAGGTAGGAATATATCCATACATGTGCAGAGCTGTTCATGGTTTCAAAGTCTGTAACAGTGACAAGATCAACAACCTAAATTTCCACCAACAAGAGAATACCTAAATAAGAATATGGTACATTCATCTTACAGAGACATTTTCAAACTGTAGAATAATTATATACAGAATGATGCAATTCATAAAAACAAAACTTTTCCGGGGCGCCTGGGTGGCTCAGTGGGTTAAAGCATCTGCCTTCAGCTTAGGTCATGATCTCGGGGTCCAGGATTGAGCCCCGCGTCAGGCTCTCTGCTCAGCCGGGAGCATGCTTCCTCCTTTCTCTCTGCCTGCCTCTCTACCTACATGTGATCTCTCTCTCTGTCAAATAGATAAATAAAACCTTAAAAGAAAATTATAAAAATAAACTTTTCCAATGTTTAATTAAGCACACCTAAAATTCCACACCATCACTATAATATTCATAAATAATTTTAATTAGTTATTTTTAAAAATTTAAATGTATTTGTGTCTCAAAAGAATACAAAATTTCAGCAGATCAAAAGCTGAGGCCTGAGAGCAGGAAGCACGAAGCCCTAGTGGCTACCAGCTGTGGGACCCAGGAGGCGAGTCCACGGGCTTAAATGCCCATCAGTGGAGAAACAGTTCAATAAGATGTGGCCCATTCGCCCTGCAGGATCATAAAATGGAGCTATTTTTTTTTTAAGATTTTATTTATTTATTTGACAGAGAGAAATCACAAGTAGATGGAGAGGCAGGCAGAGAGAGAGAGAGAGGGAAGCAGGCTCCCTGCTGAGCAGAGAGCCCGATGCGGGGCTCGATCCCAGGACCCTGAGATCATGACCTGAGCCGAAGGCAGCGGCTTAACCCACTGAGCCACCCAGGCGCCCCTAAAATGGAGCTATTATAAAAGGAAACGCCCATCCATACGTATTGCCATAAAGAAACTAAAATAAATGTAAAAGAAATGGCAAACTACATAATTCATAGAAGAGAACGAAACATAAAATCTTATTTCCTGTAGAAACAATCTGGACAGAAACCCCCAAGCTACTGACTACCTCTTTTCCAAACTTTTAGGTTTTTTTTTTAAACTTTAAGCAGGCTCCATGCCAATTTGGGGCTCATAACCCTGAGATCGGGAGCCTGCTACTGATATTAGAGGAAGGAAATGATAACCAAATGGCTTTGGCTGCGTTACTTAGAATCCCGTTTTCCGAAAGGCCATTAAAAGTCTTTATATTAAAGAGGAAAAGCAGTAAGGCCATCTCCATACTAAGAGGCAAAACAGCCACCAGGGCACACGGTCATACACGCAAAACGTAGACAAAGACAATGGGAAAGGTCCATCAGAAACCATGGCTGGCGATCTTTTCTGGGGAGCAGAACAGGGGGTGAGGCACTGTGACACGGACACGGACACATTCGTGTGGACAAAAGTGAGAGGGACGGGAAAGAGAGGAGGAGGAAGAGGAGAAGGAACGGAGGGAGGGAGGGAGCGCTGGGGAGAGAGCGTGCGGCGCGTGCGCGAGAGCCGGCCGGGGGAGAGAGCGTGCGGCGCGTGCGTGAGAGCCGGCCGGGGGAGAGAGCGTGCGGCGCGTGCGCGAGAGCGGCCGGGGGAGAGAGCGTGCGGCGCGTGCGCGAGAGCCGGCCGGGCGAGAGAGCGTGCGGCGCGTGCGCGAGAGCCGGCCGGCAGAGATGAGGCGATACAGGGTGGAACAATGAACAAGGGAGGAAGGTTAGAGCGGAATGTGCGCGCGCACACACACATGCACACGCGCACACACACAGGTTAGAGCGGAATGTGCGCGCGCACACACATGCACACGCGCACACACACAGGTTAGAGCGGAATATGCGCGCGCACACACATGCACACACACACACACACACAGAGAAAGTGATAGAGCGAATATGCTAAAATGTTGACAATTCTGGGTAAAGAGGTTTTTTATACCACAGTGCACAGGAGTAATTTTTTCTTTTTTTAAAGATTCCATACGTTCACCCATCATTTGACACAGAGAGAGCACAGGCAGGGCGAGGGGCAGAGAGCCTGATGTGGGGCTCAATGCCAGGAACCCAGGACCACGACCCAAGCCAAAGGCAGACACTTAATGAACTGAGCCACCCAGGTACCGCTGCACAAGAGTTTTTTATACCATTCTTGTGATTTCTCTAGTTTCAAAATTCTTTCGAGATGAAGTAAAATTAAAAACTCCTAGGGCCTTCCAGTATGAGCCTTCCCCTACTTCAAGGGCTCTGCTGGTCTGGCCCGGCTGCCGGGCCCTCCCTCTCCACTCCCGCCACAGGCTTTCTCTCCGCAGAGGCGGCTGCAGCTTGCTTGGAATACAACCCTAGAAATAAAAGTCTGGAAGGCTCCCTCCGCCACCACCCCCAGCATCCCATGATCGTCAAGTCGTCACTCAGGTGCTAAGTAAATGTCGCCTCAAGCAAGGGTGCCAATCTAAGCAAAGCAGCCACTCAGTCGCTCTCTTCCCCGTGCTTCAACACTCACGTCTCTGTCTGTTTACGATGCTCCTCTGGTATGTCTGACCATCTCCCATACCCAGCATGGGGTCATGGACCCTGTCAATCTTGTCCGTCCCAACATGCCCTAGAAAAATTACCTGGTGTAATAATCAATTAACGTTTGTTAAATTAACATGTGCACTCAAAAACAAGGAAACGCTATTCACATTAAAATGTAAGAGGCATAGGGCCACCGGCATGGCTCAGTCGGTTAAGCGTCTGCCCTTGGCACAGGTCATGATCCCACGGTCCTGGGATTCAGCCCACAGTCGGGCTCACTGTTCAGTAAGAAGCCTGCTTCTCCCTCTCCCACTGCCTGCTGCTCCCCTAGCTTGTTCTCTATCAAAAAAAGTATTTTTAAAAAACAGAAAATGTAAGCGGCATTAAGAGCGCAACTCTGAAGATACTGCCTTGTTTGAATCCTAGCTCTGCAACCCTAGTCTCCTCGGATCCTTTACGAATTTGGGGTCATGGTCAGGCTTCCCAGTTTCCTCACCTGTAAAGTGAGGACATACTTGCCCCATAAGGTCATGAGACTTTAACAACTTCATACACATGAAATGCCTAGCTAAGGATGGTACCCACTAATACTATCCAACAGTTTTAAAGTCTTCGTTTAGTCTGTTTACTTACTTATTCTTCATGAGGTATGACTCTGCTCACTTCCTTCATCTTTATTTATTGCTACTGTAAATACAATGTTTTCTCTCACTGTATTTTTTATATGGTTTTAAGAATAAAAATATCCAAAAAAAAGAATAAAAATATCCCAGGGCACCTGGCCAGCTCAGTTGTTAGAGCATGCCAGTCTTCATCTCGGGATTGTAAGTTCGAGTCCCACACTGGGCATAGAGATTACTTAAGAAAAGAAAATAATGAAAAGACCCTTCATTTTAAGGTTAATTATCTGACTCATGTCACTCTGTGAACTGCCTTGTTCTGGCACCCATACTCTTCTTGTCACACCTGAAGCATCATACCACCTAAAAAATGTCTTTACTGTCACTAATCATTTCTTTACATTCCACCGTCCACAGCCTTATGCAATCCAGTTTGCAACAACGCCATCACCTCTCAGGAAGTGACCATTCCGGCATTCTTTCTGGTACGGAAAAATTGCTTAAAACATAAATATGCAAAGCACCGGGGCGGCTCAATCCTTAAGTGCCTGCGGTGGACGCAGGTCATGATCTCGGGGTCCTGGGATTGAGTGCCAAGTGGGGATCCCCGGCTCGGCAGGGAGTCTGCCTCTCCTTCCCTCTCTGCCTCGGCCCCTGCTAGCATGCGCTCTTTCACTTGCTCTAATAAATAAAATCTTTAAAAAAAAAAAAAAAAGACTTATAAATACCCAAGTCCAAGAAATACTGTTTGTCTCATGAAATAATTCTCTGAGGGATTTCATGTCACGGCTTTTATGAAGTTCCCTTTTCTCAAGTTTGCAGGGAAAAGCCACTCTCCACACTTACACCTCTCTTGCACCCCAGGCCTTGCGCACCGCGTCGTTCCTTGTCTTTGCCACAAACCCTCCACTTCTCAGAGCTCTATTCCCTCACACCTGAGCCTCCACTCGCGTAGGAACCTTTAATCTGGGTATTTGCAGGTGAGAACTCCCACCTGAGCTGCAGACTCGGTGCAGGTGCCGCAAAGCCAACGCCTACACAGCTGCGCCCTTGTCCTGGGCGCCTCTCCTAACAGTGCTCCCGGGGGGTGCATCGGCACCCGTGCAAGAGGTCGGGAGCGCAGCCATCCCCTGCTGACCCCGCCCCCGCTGGCACAGCCCCGCCGGTCCACCGCCCGCCCCCGCTCCAGAACTGCTCCTGCCTGCTTCCTTAACAAGGGCCCTCCCTATCCTCAGGGTTCAGGGTCCGCGGCGGGTGCAGAAACCAGGGGCGTTTCTGGAGATCAGAAACGGGGAAGGAAGCGGGGGGGGGGGGGGGCACGCGAGTTCGGGCGCGGCGGCGACGGCGCAGAGACGGCGGTGCCGGCCCGCAGCGCCCCGTCAGCGTTTAAAGACGAGAGCACCCCACTTACCCAACACGACGCCGTCCGGGACGTGCCGGCCATCCCGCGCTGTTCCCTGCAGGCTGCGGAGCAGAGGACCGAACCGTGAGGGTCTCCCTGCGGGCCTCATCCGCGCCCTCCCACGGGGGACCTCCCGCCCCACGGACGGAGGGCCCGGGCGGAGTCCCTCACAGGGACACGGCCTCCGCGCCCGGACACGAGCAGTCGGAGCGGCCCGACACGGAGACCCCGAGTCCAGGCTGGCCCCGACCACGCCCCAGACCTACCGTGGGGGCTCAGCCGGCCCAGCTGCTGGTCTGCACAGGACGCTCCGGGCGGGGGCTCACTCTGTCCCTCCGCCCGGTCCGCAGCCACAGAAATTCCGAAGTCCCCGGGCCCGCTCGGCCCACGAACGCCCTGGCGGAAACAGCCCTGGAGGCGCGCACCCCACGACCGCGGCGGGTGCGGCGCAGAGGAAGTGCGTCATGCGCCGAGGCAGCCGAGGGACGGCGCCCAAAGAAAACTACACCTCCCAGAATCCTCTGCGCGGGGGCCTGCGGCCCGCCGGGATTCCCGGGAAGGCTGACCTGCACAGACGCGCGGAGACTCGAGGGACCCACAGCTCGGGGCCAGGCGCCGCACGCGGCCTCTCGTCCCCTCCGTCGGGCCTCGCCGCACTCCAGCCGCAGTGCCAGGGCGAACATGCTGAGGCCTGAGGTCAAGCAATACGGGGGTCCGATCCCCAGGCTCGCAAGGCCACAAGCTGCAGGCCACAGGGTCACACGACGGTCCTGCACAGCAGGGCACTGGCCGATGCAGTCAGCGCCGCGTCCAGGAGACCCTGCGGTAGACGGAAAGACACCGAAGACAGGAACGTACTGCCGGTCCAAAGTAGATCAAACAATTCTCTTATTACGATGCAATGAAACTCTAAATAACACGAGTTTAGAAGTCTTATCTGCCTGAACATCTTTTTTCCAAACAGCGTTTTTTTCCTTTAAGATTTTACTTATCTGTCAGAGAGCGAGCACAAGCAGGGGGAGCAGCAGGTAGAAGGAGGGGCAGACCCCTGTGAGCAGGGAACCCGAGGCAGGACTCGATCCCAGGAGGTTGGGGTCATGACTTGAGCCCCCCAGACGTCCCTCCCAACAGCTTCCTACTCAACAAGTATTTCAATGAGATAGGGAAATAAAGACGAAAGTGTAGACAACACTATAAGCATTTATGGGAGAAACAGCAGTGATAACAGAAGATCTCACAATCTTGAGTAATTATAAAAATGAACACTAAAAAGGAGCAAATTAAAGTCAAAGAAATGTACTGAAAAACCAACAAAATAAGCCAAAAGAAGGCAAAGGATATATTAAAGATAAAAGCAAACAACTAGAGGAAATTAATCAGAAATGAAAAGCCACAGAGTACCTGACATCTAGAGAACACTGATAAAGAAAAAACCACAGGCCCAAAGTGGGGACACTTAGGGGAAGGCCCCGAGTCTGTAAACCCAGACAGAATATGTAACCTAACACTAGCAGTTTCAGCTTCCCAGAAATGTAATCTTTTTTTTTTTATTTAAAGATTATTTATTTGACAGAAATCACAAGTAGGCAGAGAGGCAGGCAGAGAAAGAGAGAGAGAGAGAGAAGCAGGCTCCCCGCTGAGCAGAGAGCCTGATGTGGGGCTCGATCCCAGGACCCTGAGATCATGACCTGAGCCGAAGGCAGCGGCTTAACCCACTGAGCCACCCAGGCGCCCCCAGAAATGTAATCTTAACGGGTCAGCACCGATAAGATCATCTGTCACAGGGTCCTTTCATCCCTCAAAGGAAAAGGAGGTGACCTCACCTAAAATAATCCTTTTTTCTATTTATGGCTTCTTCCGGTTTTTAAAACCTTTCCCTTTCTGTAGTCCTTTGGAGCTCCCTTCTACCTGCTAGATGGGATGGTGCCGGATTCATGAATCAAATAATAAAGTCAATTAGATCTTTAAATTTTACTTGGCCCGGGGCACCTGGGTGGCTCAGTGGGTTAAAGCCTCTGCCTCCAGCTGGGGTCATGATCCCAGGGTCCTGGGATCGAGCCCCACATCGGGCTTTCTGATTGGCGGGGAGTCTGCTTCCCCCTTTCCCTCTGCCTGCCTCTCTGCCTACTTGTGATCTCTGTCAAATAAATAAAATCTTTTTAAAAAATTTACTTGGCTTAATTTTTATTTAGCAATACTATTTAAAGACTATTAAGTATGCATAATTTTATGTGTACATGGCACATTCTCCAGAATAGGTCCTATTTGGACCACAAAATTAGTTTCAATGGATTTACAAGGATTGAAATCATACAAAGTATGTTTTCTGACAACAGTGGAATTAAATTAGAAAGGGAAAAAAAAAAAAAAAAGGAAAGAAGTCAGCTCCAGGAAAAATGTAGGAAGTCCCCAGATTAAGTCCCTAACTCAAAAAAATCACAGAGAAAATTAGAAAATACCTTGAATTAAGATGAAAATGCAACATATCAAAAATGTCTAGATAGGCACGCCCGTGTGGCTCAGTGGGTTAAGCCTCTGCCTTTGGCTCAGTTCATGATCCTGGGGTCCTGGGATTGAGCCTCGCATCGGGCTCTCTGCTCAGTAGGGAGCCTGCTTCCCCCTCCTCTCTCCGCCTACCTGTGATCTGTCAAATAAATAAAATCTTTAAAAACAAACAAACAAACAAACAAACAAAAACAATGGAACAACTTTTAAGCTATGAGCGTAAATGTTCCTGTTTCAGAGAGAATTAGGAATGTAAAAGCTGTATACAGAGCATAAGGAAAATCAGAAGACATTTCAGCACCAAGCAAAAAATGCGTTTTGCTTTTCAATACACAAAACTTAGTCTTTATCTGAGAATTCTTACTTGAGAAAAAGCTTATGAACATTTAAGAAATTTTTAAGATTTTATTTATTCGACAGAGACAGCACAAGCAGGCAGAACAACCGTCGGGGGTGGGGGGGGGGAGTAGGCTCCCCGCTGGGCAGGGAACCCGGTGTGGGGCTTGATCCCAGGATCCTGGAATCATGACCTAAGCCAAAGGCAGACACTCAACTGACTGAGCCACCCAGGCACCCCACTCATGAACATTTTAGATCTGAAAAAACCTTTAGTGATTTCTAACCCAGTATCAGAAAATTCAAGCTGGACTCAAGCTCTACGAAGATAATTCCCATATGTACAGAACAGACAGTATTCACGACATAGCTCACAAGGTAGAAAACCTCTGTAAATGCCATGAATATTGACAGGCCTTTAACTGTCATTCACCCCTTATCAAATGACAGGATACTTAGGCTAAGTATAGAGCTTCTAAGTATACGCAATGTGGGAAGACTTTTAGTTATTGCTCAAGCCATATTAAACATCAGAGAATTCATACTGAAGAACTCATACTCTATGAACCTCATTAAGTCTTTCGATACCATTGATTTTTCATTACACATCAGAGACTTCTAGACCAAGATCCAACTTTACCCAAAATAAACCGAGAGAACAGGTCCCATTCCCACTGTGAAGTGTGATTAACTAGATATGGGGGTATTAACTAAATCAAGTACTAAATGAGAGGGGTCCTTGGGGTGAGCACTGGGTGTTATTAGGGTCCGTGATCAAAGGAACGAGACTGATACAAAGCGAAGGTCAAACAAAACTTTATTTCGCGCCAAGCATCAAGAATCAAACTGACCGGTCAGGACGATCTCTTACGAAAAGGCGAGGACGATGATACCAACAAGGTCACTCCCAAGAAGGCCGCTCCGGACGAGGCTGCTCTAGATGAGGCGGCTCCGCAGATGAGGCCGCTCCATGATCGGAGCCGCTCCCAAGAAGAGGCCACTCCCAAGATGAGGCCGCTGCTCGATGAGGTCGCTCCCCGGACAGGGACGCTCCCAAGAAGAGGCCATTCTGGACAAGACGGCTTCCCGGGCGAGGCCGCTCCCAACGACGCAGAGGAAACGAGGACAGCGACGATGACAAGGACAACCCGAATGACACAGACTCTGCTCCCCACGATGCCACTCTGACAAGGCTGCCACCCAGAGGAAGCCACCGCTGCGGACAAGGCCACTCGTGGCTTGGGGTGGCGAGGCATTTTGCGGCAAGGCTGCTGGCGGCTAGGGGCTGTTGGCATCTCTGGGCCACTGGCGTCTCAGGACCGCTGGCATCCAGGGGCTGCAGACGTCCGGACCGCTGACCGCTGGGCCGCTGGACTGCTGGAGTCTCAGGGCCACAGGCGTTGAGGGACCGCTGACAGCTGGACCGCTGGTGTCTGGGCAGCTTGGGGCTGCTGGAAGCTGCATGCGGCTGAAGGCTGCAGGTGGCTCGGGGCCACCGGAGGCGGGGCCTTAGGCGGCTTGAAGCTGCAGGCAGCTCAGGACCCCCGGTGGCTGGAGGCTGCAGGCGGCGGCTCTGGGGGCCGCTGCAGGCAGCGGCTCTGGGGGCCGCGGGAGGCAGGACCGCCGGAGGCAGGACCACTGGAGGTGGGACAGCTCACGGCGGTTAGAGCTCTTACAAGAGCTGTTACAGCTCCTCCACTCCGCCGACTCTTCGCTCCCGACGCAGCTCTCCTCCTGCTTTGCTAGCCTCGCAGCAACCTTTATGCAGTTGGTTGAGTCCCACCCCTATACAGGTGGCCAATCGGATCTCAATCCACCCTAGTGGACATACACATGCTGCACGACTGGACATCCCCACCTGGCCTGCCCCACCCCTACATCGGGGTCCACAAGCAAGTTCCTCTGGGAGGGGCAGGCCTTACGATCAGTCACTAGATTCTACACCCGAAACTACTGTTACGCTGTACGTAAACCTTCTGCTATTTGAATAAAAACGTGAAAAAAATTGTGTACTTGAAAAAAGCCTTCTCTTTTAAAAACACACTCAACAGTTTGATCCAATTCGCTCAGGAAATCAACTAATTCATCCAGAAATTAGTACCCAAGTGAGTCGGGTGGAAAGTGACTACACACTTACGTGTCCATCTTGTTTTATTTATTTATGCGGGAGAGGGCGAGGGAGCTCAGAGCGGGGTGCGGGGCAGAGGGCGGCGCCAAGTGGGGCTGCGTCTGGGGACTCGGGGGTCAGGACCTGGGCCAAAGGAGAGGCTTCACCGACGGGGCCCCGGGCGCCCGGAGCCTGTCCTGTAAGTCCAACCGCGAGCAGACCGCGTGCAGCGGCGGACTCGTCCCCAACGGAGCCGCGAGGAACATTCGGGACGAGCAGGCCGCGGAGCAGCGCGTTTCCCAAGCAGCGGCGTCGACCAGCCGTCGACCCCGGACCGGAGCCGGCCTGGCGCGAGCCGCATTACGGCCCGCGGCCCGGGCGACCTCGCGCGGGACCGGGGCGCAGGACGGCAGGGCGCGTCGGGCGACCTCCCGAGGGCGCCCTCCCCGTCCGACAGAAACTGCTAGCGGGAGCTTATTCTGTTTCCGTTTGTTTAAACGGGCTCGTCGCGGGGCGCCCGGACGCCTGGGGCGCTCCGTGGGACGAGCCGCCGCCTTCGGCTCGGGTCGTGATCCCGGGCGCTGGGATCGAGCCCCGCGTCGCGCGGAGCCTGCTTCCCCCTCTCCGCCTGCCCGTGTCTCTGTCAAATCGATAAAATCTTTAAAAACAAAACAAGACGGGCTGCTCGCGAGGCTTCCGCTGTCCGGTCCCGCGACTCCTCTTCCCTCCCCACAGTGACACGTTCCCCAAACCCTCGCGGCCCTGTTCTCACTCCGTCTCTCGGCGCTGTGGGCGGCACGTCCCCGGACCTGCCGACACCACGCGCGCAGGGCTTCGACCTGGCCCGGACCACCGGCCGGACACAGCTTCCCCGGACCCGCCGACACGCGCCCCCGCGCATGCTCCGGGCGGCGCAGCCCACGGGCCCGGGGGCCCCGACGGAGGAAGCCCCAGGGCGCGCGGAGAGCCCGACAACCGGAAACCGCCGACCTGCCGTCCGCAGACGCCCGCCGCAGAGCCCTCTGGGAGATGTAGTTCGGGGCGAGCCGCACTCTGGGAAATGGAGTTCCGCGCTCGCACCTTCCGCCGTCGGCCGCGTGAGTCCCGCCGCTGTGGGCCGGAGCCGAAGGGTGTGTGCGGCGGGGGCGGGGCGGCGAGGCTGCGCGGCTGGTGCGGCCTCGGTGTCCGTGCGGGCCCCGCGCTGACCCCGGAGCACGCGCCCGCTGGCTCCGGAGCCGGGTGCGAGGAGGACCGGGAGTAGGCGGGGGCACGGTCCCGCGGCGCAGGCGCGGGTCCCTGCTGGGCGGGGCGGGGCGTGGGGGCGGCGCGGTCCGGGGACCGCGTTTGGGGGGCTGGGGGTGCTAGGGACCGGGCGGGTGTGGGGGGCCGTCTGCGGGCGCCGCGATGAGGACACCGGGGCAGGTCAGGAGCAGGGGCACCGGACGGCCCAGACACGGGTGTGTGTGCGAGGAGTCCGTGGGGGCCGGGGCCGGCGGGGGGCGTTAAGTGGTGGGGGAGGCCTCTGGGGTGTCTCTGTTGGGAGGGGCTGTGGACGGAGGCCTAGACTGGAGGGGTTGGCCGGGGCGGGGGCGCGGGAGCCTCCAGAGGCTGCGCTCCGGGCTGGGGGAGAGGGTGTGTGCCGTCGGGGATGCGGCTGGAGGGCTCCTTGCGGGAAGAGCAGGGTGCTTGAGGTGCCTTTGCGTTGACAAGCGGTAAGGCCTTTGGGGGGGGCTTGCTTTGGGGTGTTTAGAGGGCTCAGGGTTGGTGGACCGAGGACTTCGTTGCCTGGAAGGCATGTTGGTTCCTGACACTTGGATTTCACCTGAGCCCTGGGCTTCTGGGGTGCAGGAAGGTTGAGAGGTCTCCCCCCGCCCCCGTGTGTTCCAGGGAGGAGCGCGCTGCAGAGGACCCCGAAACACATGCCCCCTTGTTGGCTTATGACAAGGCCAGATACCCGTCCTCCAGACTCTCGTCCTGTGCCTCATCAGCGGCCAGCGGACTGGAGTGCCGGCTGATGGGTCAGGACAGAACCCGTGGGCTTGACAACGGGTCTGGGTGCACGCTGCTGGGTGGCCTGTTGGGGGTTGTGAGTAAGCAGACAGTGGGGTAGGAATTGGAGGTACCAGCCCATCGGTGTTTATACAGAGCTGGTGGCCCTTTCGGGTGTTGATTAGGAGGACTGTGGGGGTGTTTGGGCGTGGTGGGGGAGATTAGAAAATAGGGTATGGTGGAAGTGAATGGTTGGGGCAGTGTATGCTTAAGCATTGGGAGTCCCTTGAGTGTGGTGATGGAGGCTGGCGAGGCTGAGGGGCTCGGAGAACAGTGACGGGGCACTTTAGGGTGAGTGGACGGGCTACTGTACGAAGAAGGACTTGGGATTCTGTGATGCGGATTTCACGGACTCCGCTTCTAGTCGACGGATGGAGTAGACTGCCAAGGTTATTGGGTAGGAATGTGGGGGTCCAATGTGGGGGTCCAGTGATGGCTTTCGTGGGGTCAGTGTTGAGAAACTGGTGGGAATCGGCGATGACGGGCTGACCTTGGCTGGGGCTTGGGGCCGAGTGAGGAAGAGCCTGCAATGGTCAGGAATGGAGGGTCCTGTGGGGGTGGGGCTGGGGAGCGACCTCGGATTTCATTGATGGATGCACTCCTGGGCCACTTGGGGGTGATGATGGGGGTTTTGCTAGAGGAGTCACTGTGGATGTGGATGTGTAAGTGAAGATCCTGAGGGACCGCCTGCAAGGTCAGCCGTCGGTCCTGGTGGGGTGAGGGGCGAGTGGGGTGAGTGACAGTGGGGCTTGTGGCACTCGGTGGCTGTGAGGTCTGGAGACTTGGGAGGGCTCTTAGTGGTCCGTGAAGGAGGGGCTGGAGAATTCTCAGGTGATCAGTGTGGGTAAGTGGGAGCCTCTGGGGGCTGAAGTTCTGTCTGGGGGCTGGAGGGCGAGGGGGTCCGGTCATTCTGGGGGCTTGTGTGTGATTGAGGCCCTCTTTGGTGATAGGGCCTGTGTGAGTTGTATTTGTGGGTTTGGGGGGGTCTGGGTGAGTTTTGGTCGCACACTGGCTCAGGCAGCACTTCCACATAGTGACTTCTGTTGAAAGACATATTCTTTTTTGTTTTTTGTTTCTTCTCACCCCGCACATCACATTGTTGATGTGTGACTGCTTCTTTTACTGGAATAGTTCCTTGTTTAAGTGTTCTCGGTGACCCCGTGGGCCGTACGGTCCTCCCCCTTGCTGGCTCAGTCCCGTGCCCTCCTCCATCCCTGAAGCATCTTAGCTGCGTCTGGCTCCAGCCCTCTGCGTGTAGTGCGCCGTGATGGGCATGGTCTTCCCACAGCCTTCCGCTTCCTGCTCACGGTCTGCACGGGGCAGGCGCTTTGCTGACTGAGCTGCGGAGGGTTCTCGAGCATGTGGTGTTGGGAGCAGCCTTGTCTCATCTGTTTCTAGCCCTCGGCCCAAGTTGGGGTGGGTTGTAACTGCCTTGAAGGGGCCGGTGTTCCGGCTGTGCTCTGGTCAGCTGCCCTGGGGCAGAACCCAGCAGTTGGCTAACCTCCGGGCATAATTTTCATTTGTGGCTGACTTTTCTCTATATCCACAGGGACATTGGAGACCCCCTCCCCGTGCGTGAACAAAACACAGCCTTTGGACAAAGAGCTCTTGCTGTCCATCTTCTACAGGTGCTATAAACTCTCCGTTCAGCTTATTTTCTGGAAAGGTGCCCACTGCCCTGTCCACCACGTTCAGTCTTCCTCGCTAGCCCGTCAGCCTGTGGACACGGTGCTCAACGGCTGTTCCTAGACCCCAGGTACAGACCAGCAGTTCTGGACAAACCTCCAGCAGGATTGCTAGGAGAGGTAGAATTTGTCCCTCTTGTCCCCAAGTTGGGTGCTATGATGTTGGACATTTCTTTTCAGGTATGTTCTTAGGAAGGAGATAACATCTCAGTGTGATTTCACGCCCCTGGCTCTCGTCTCCTCTCTGTGAATGTAAGTGACCTGGTCCATGAGCAGTGAAGGAATTCATGGTGTAAGTATGTGTTTGTGTCAAGGTGTCGTATTTATTTATTTATTTTTAAAGATTTTATTTTATTTATTAGTTAGAGTGAGAGAGAAAGAGAGCACAGGGAGGCAGATTGGCAGGCGGAGGCAGAGGGAGAAGCAAGCTCCCCGCGGAGCAAGGGACTCGATCCTAGGACACTGGGATCATGACCTGAGTCGAGGGCAGCTGCTTAACCGACTGAGCCACCCAGGCGTCCCGTATTTTTTGTTTATTATACTTAGCTGAAATCTTGGTTTTATTTTTTCCAATAATTCTGCCTAAGATACCTTTACGTAGCTTGCATTCTCTTAAAAAGTTCTTAGAATAGCAGTAGTACTTGGTTCTTTGGCCTCTTGGGGAAATAATGAAAATCCAAATCAGCCAACCCAAAAGTCTCTTCACAAAAGTGGAAGAAAAAGAAAAGCAGTTTTCTTGTTGCGTAAAAATTAAACCTGAAACAAGACTGCACTGAGCTCTACAGGCAGCGCACTGAAGAGATCACGGAGGCAGAGAGAATCTCACTATTCTCTGTAGCCAGGCCGGCACACCCGTTACACACACGTTCTCAAGGTCAAGGATAATTTGTTACATGCAGCTCATACTGCATTTTCCCAGTACTTGAGGTGGCCATTGCGTTAGCCTTTTGCCTTTGTCCAAAGGAAAAATCGCCTTCTCATATCTTCGTGATAAGAGGTAGTTTTACACCCCGGGTGGGTGGGGGGAGCAGGTGCCAAAGTCGGGCACTTGGATAGGGTCATGCCCTTCCTGAGATTGGGAAATAGGGGCCGATCCTCCTGGATGACATCAAAGGGATAGCTCCCGGCCCTTAGGAAAGACATACTAGGGGATAAACCAGACCAGGCTTACTAGCTTTAGGTAAGATTTACATACTTTTCCAAGGGGCAGAGAACAAATGTACAATTACGGGTTTTCTAAAGTACTTTTTTGAATAGAAGTCACAGGAGTCTCCCTTTCTTTCTTTTTTTTTTTTTTTTTAAAGATTTTATTTATTTATTTGACAGAGAGATTGAGAGAGAGCACAAGCAGGCAGAGCAGAAGGCTGAGGGAGAGGGAGAAGCAGGCTCCCCACCCAGCAGGGAGCCCAATGCAGGACTCGATCCCAGGACCCTGGGATCATGACCTGAGCCAAAGGCAGAGGCTTAACCCACTGAACCACCCAGGCGCCCCAATAAAGTCTTTTAAAAAAAAAAAAGAAAAACAGCTTTATTTAAAAAAAAAGAAAGGGAAAGAAAGTTGCATCTTACTCTGTAGCACCAGTACTAGTAACTTCATGTCATTGTTCCAGAAAATACTGCTGCACAGTGAGTGAGCCGGGGGTCTGTTTGTGGAGAGCGTCTTGGTGTGGTGATCCTTCTCTACGCACGTCTGGCGGCGCCGGTGGGGCGCGTGGATGGAATCTGGCATTGGCAGGCGGGAGCCAGGGGCTGCAGAGTGCAGGCTGGTGCAGACCTGGCCTGATGCAGGCTTGCCAGGAGGTCCTCTCGCATCTGATTCTGACCCTGCAGCCCTGATTCAAGTTGTTTGATTTCCCAGTAAGAGAGAACCCAGATTAATGACCTCATCTAAGATAAAATTCCCACTGCATCTCCAGGCCATGACTGAGGAGCAAGAGAACTCATGTGAGATGCGACGGAGGAGGCTTCGGGACTAGGGGTGTCCTCTCAGCTTACAGACATTTGACCGGAGGCCTCTGCAGAGCAGCAGGACGGGAGGAGTCGCAGAACGGAGCCGATTTTCCAAGCTGCAGAAAATGTTCAAGTCCCAGGTGAGTTCTTTGTTCTCCAACGGTCTTCTTCCATAGGCGTGACAAGGCTTATAGGAAAGCTCTTAAATACAGTTAAACCATGATCAGAAACATGAGCTTGGGAATGGCGGTGTCAGAGAACAAGGTGGATTATGGAATCATACGAAGTCTTCAGTGGAAGCACAGATCTGTGGGAAACGAGGTACGTTGTTGCCAGAGGTGAGCCACAGGCTGTCCTCAGTCCGAGTGCAGATGGGGAGGGAAGCGCAGGTAGCGCTGGTACGTGCTTTCCTCGGACAAAAGGCAGACTACCTACTCAGTGCAGCTGACGTTTGCAGATGATGGCTTCCAGCGAAGACGTCTGGCGCGTTGTTCATGTGGGTGATAAGTGGACAAAGTCCTGAACAGTTGCCCTGGGAGGCATAAACCCTGCGGTCGATGAGCTTACTTCCCAGACTGTTCCTTACAGAGTTCCTCAGTGTGAACGAAGGGCTTGAATCTGAAGTAAAATTCAGAACTCAGAGTTCGGTACAGGACGGAACCAGTGGGCCTGGACCACCCGTCTTACCTATGTTCTAGCATTAGGAGAGAAACCTAAGTCACCTGGCAGAACTGATCATTACAAATAACCTTCAAATGGCCCCATAAATATTCACTCAGTTGTAATTTTGATACTTTTTAGGTAGAAGTGTTTTTGCATCTTTTGGTAAAAGCTGAGCATGGAGGTATGTACCTTTAGGTCTTTTTACTTTTTGACTTAACAGAGTGTCACGATGGTTGAGGCACACACATCAGCGCGATCCCAGAGGACACATGGTCTCCTGGAAACAGAAGTTATAGAGGGGACCCCAGGCGGGGCCTGCTTTAGTCCAAGTTAGGTTAACACGGCCCCCAGTGGGGGCGCTTCTGCCCTGCGGTTTTTAGTCCGTCTGGGTAATGTGGTTGTAGAGGGACTGCTGGGGGCATTTCCTTCCAAGTCAGTTTGTCCATGACCGCAGGTCATTAGTCCAGACTTCGTTAGATGTGGGCAGCATCTGGGCGTGTTTGGCCTGCGGAGCGCAGGAGCGCAGTCCGTCCTCGCCGTCTCCCGGTCACGTCTTTGGTGGTTCAGCCGTTGGTCTACTCGAGAGTCTCCAAAAGGCAGCCCTGAGAGTTGTTTCTTTGGGTTTTTGTTCTCTCCAGTAGGAGGAGAAAGCTTTCAGGAACAAGTCCAAAAAACAAAGGCCGTCCATGACCTTCTCCAGCACCATGCTTCCCTGGGTGCTAGGTTTATTTTTTTATTTTTTTAAGATTTTATTTATTTGACAGATCACAAGTAGGCAGAGAGACAGGCAGAGAGATTTTCTTCTCTCTTCTTCAGAGGTGCCCCTGATTTTTTTTTTTTTTTTTTTTTAAGTTGACCATGTGTTCAAATCTGGCATCATGCGGGTTTTTCCTAGAGCTTTTTACTTTTATGTTTTCCCTTTAGGCCTGTGATCCATTTTGAATTAATTTTTATATAAGGTGTGAGGTCTGTGTTGAGGTTTATTCTTTTGCTTATGGGTATGCCATTGTGCTAGTATCGTTTTTCTTTCTTTCTTTTTTTTTTTTTTAAAGATTTTATTTATTTATTTGACAGACAGATCACAAGCAGGCAGAGAGGCAGAGAGAGAGAGGAGGAAGCAGGCTCCCTGCCGAGCAGAGAGCCCGATGTGGGACTCAATCCCAGGATCCTGAGATCATGACCTGAGCTGAAGGCAGAGGCTTTAACCCACTGAGCCGCCCAGGCGCCCTAGCATCGTTTTTCAAAAACACTCCTTTCTTCGTGGAACCCTTTTTCACAATTAGTTGAGCATACCTGGGGGGTGTAATTGTAAGCTGTCTGTTCTGTTCGCTTGTCTGTGTACTTATCCCTTGCCTAACAGTAGGTTGTCCTGACTGTTGTGGCTTTATAGGAGGCTGTGAGGTCAGGTAGGGGGAGTCCCACAATGTTCTTTGTCCACACTGGTTTCACCTTGTAGCTCCTTTGCCTTTTGTCCCAAAACCCTCTGCATACTTGTTTTATGGCCTCTGTATCACCTTCTTTCCTGGCCTGAAAAGACCGGAAAGTTTTAAAAGCGTGCTTTTTATTCTACTCGTCTGCATATTTTGGCACCATTTGCCGTTCAGGGAGCTCCAGCCACTCCCTGTATGTGTTCCAGAAGATACGGGGAGGACCGCTAGTTCTTAGCACGTGGGTGCGGACGCGGGGGGAGGAGCGTGTGGGAGATGGGGATGTTGTCAACATTGGTGTTGGCAGTAGCTATAAAACAGGACTGTCACTTACTGGGTGGGCACCAGGCGTGCTAGAGGTCTGACGCTGCATGGGACTCGGCTAAGAATTGTCCCCACATACCAGTGGCACCTTCTTTGGGAAGCACTGTGCTTATTTAAACACAACGTATTCCAATTTCTTTTCTTTTTTTTTTTTAAGGTTTTTATTTATTTTTCAGAGAGAGGAAGCACTGTAGGGGGAGGGGCAGGCAGAGCGAGAAGCAGGCAAGGAGCCCCATGCGGCACTTGATCCCACAACCCTGGAATCATGACCTGAGCCCAAAGTAGACACTCAACTCACTGAGCCACCACTGAGCCACCCAGGCATCCCAGAGTAAGAACACAGGCCCGGGGAGCGGCAGGCAGAGCGAGAAGCAGGGGCCTTGACACGGGATCATGACCTGAGCTGAAGGCAGATGCTTAACCAACTGAGCCACCCAGGCGTCCCCTATCCAGTTTCTTAACGGATAGGTGGGTGGGTAGATGAGTGAATTCAAAATGAAAAATGGCTCGATGACATTATTGTTTCTCTCAAAGTATAACGCAAGGT
This sequence comes from Mustela nigripes, assembly GCF_022355385.1. NCBI lineage: Eukaryota > Metazoa > Chordata > Mammalia > Carnivora > Mustelidae > Mustela > Mustela nigripes. The sequence goes on from NC_081564.1 coordinate 267,951, forward strand.
TAGGGTATCCTATGCGTTACCAATTGCTGTGTAACAAGTCCCCCAAACCTGTGGCTAATAGCACAGTTTCTCCCACAGCCTCTCTGGGTTAGAAGTCTGCCAGCGGAGCTCACATCTGGTTCCCTTACAGGGTGCAGCAGGGCAGTGAGCCCCTTCCAGGCGCAGTCACGTGGGAGTTGGTCGCCTTGGTGCCTTGGCACAGGCTGCTGGAGCCCCCCAGCCCCAGGGAGAGCAAGACAGGGCTCCCCAGAGGGCGTGGGTCAGTAAGGGCAGTGCCCGTTCTGGAGGGGAGCGGGACCCCAAAGGGGACACGAGGAGTTCGAGATGGGCGAGGCCGCCTCCCTCGCTGGAGAAGAAGGCGTGTGTCCCACAGGAGCCCCTCCGCGGCTCTAACCGTGGTGACGCTTTTCCAGATCTCGTTTGAGGATGTGGCTGTGGACTTCACCTCGGAGGAGTGGCAGCTCCTTAATCCTACTCAAAAGAGCTTGTACAGAGACGTGATGTTGGAGAACTACAGCAATCTGGTTTTCTTGGGTAAGCGTGTTCATGTGTAAACCGTGTGGATCCACTACCCGGGGGGGCTCTCAGGTTTACTGACTTGGGGGTTAAGTTTCCGATGTCAAAGATTCTGATTTCTATGCCCACCTGACAGATTTTGGGCCACTTGCTTTGTCTTGTAGCTTCCGTAGTAAATCTCCTCCGTGTGGAAGAGTCTGTCAGCCCGAGGAGTCGGGTCCAAGTTGTCCGTGTTTCCAACTGACAGGTTATCAAATTATCAGACCTGATGCGGTTTTCAAGCCAGAGCCGGAAGAGCCGTGGGTCACAGAAGCAGCCCCGCGTCGGGCCGCGGCAGGTGAGAGGCACTCGTGTGCGGGGCGTCCGGTGCCCGCTGGATCACGGCTTTCTGACGAGAGCTGGGGTATGATGTTTTGAAGAGTTATTTGGAAATGTTATTTGTAAAAACTGTTTGAAGTTCCTGCGTCTTTCGAGTTGGCTCGGGCTGGGGACCTGAGTGCTTCCTGCGTTTTAACGAGCGCTCCGGCCCGGTCTGCACGGCGGGCTGTGTCCTCTTGCGTGGAGCTGGTGGCCACACGTTCCCCCTGCCCCCGCCGCCGCACGAGCCGGTGGCCGGCATGGCGGACCTTGCTTTCCGGGACAAGGGTCCTCTCTCAGCCTCCTCGGCTCCTTCCTCCTCTCCTGCACCCCCACTCCGCAGGGCGGGCCTCCTGCCTCCTCCTCAGGGCTCCTCCCGTCCTGTCGCAGGGCGCCCGCCGGTCCTCTGTTAGTGTTCTTTTCTGCCTCTCGTTGTCACATTTCTGTCTTGAACCCAAAGGGAGTGGAAGGGGAATCCGTGCATATAGAGCAAAACCCGAGCACCGGGAGCCTGGTGGGGAGGCCCCGCTCTCTCCCTCGTCCGCGCGGGCGGCTCCCGGGCACCTTGCGGTGCCTCGATGTCCCTCTTCCCCAGGCTCCTCAGTGACCCGCCAAGAGTCTGCTGGGTTTAACCCCGTGGGCTGGGTTGATGTATTCATGACATTTCTGTGGAAGAACCTCACGGAATGGCAACGTCTCATCCATTCTTCTTTGTTTTCAATTCCTGGGCCCTGAAGTCAGGGCTGCCTCCCTTAGAACTAGTGTCTTCACACGTTTCATACATTTTTCTCCACACGTGAGCCTCATACCCTTGCCACGGAGACCCGGTGTCGCTGCTCCGCCGGAGCCCTCTCTCCCCTGGCGAGAGCGACTCGCAGCCTCTCGGAGATCTCTGGCCACTCAGTGTTGTATTTGAGGAGCCCTGGCCCTGGTCAGGGGTTACCTGGAGTTTTTCACCAGTTTTTAACCATGAGGTCATAACAATTTTCCCCCCACATATTAAGATGGCAGGTGACTTGCTCTCCTCTCCTCCCCGTAGAACTTACGGTGCGATGATGATTCAGTGTCTCACTAGTGGAGTGTTGTGGGGCCAGGTAAGGCGGAGCCTTTCTTCTTTCTATCCGTTGGTGCAACGGTCTTCACCTCCCAGTGTCTCGGCTCACCCTAGGAAGTACGTCACGTGACTGAGGTCGAGGTACCGTTCCCAGGGGTGATTCGGTCCGGGTATGTGTTCCTCAGAAAATACTGTGTGCGAAGGTAGATGTTTGTGTTCACCCTTAGTTTAGAATCACCGCTGTCCTGTGGGACGAAAGGAACCAAGTGAAAGGGTCATGACGCAGCCTTGCAGGAGCAGGGGTTTTTAACGCAGAAGGAAATGCAGAACTATTTATTCGTCACTCAGTATTTGAACAGAAAGTGTCTATGTTAAAATGCAGGGTTCTTTATGAAGATTCCTGATACAGGAAGGAAGCGCGTTAGAAGCGCAGTCGTGAGTGCACAGGGTCCTCCGTGTACTGAGGCCTCGCTCCCTGCCTGCGCTGGGGCACGTCTGCGCTGGGGCACGTCGGTGAGAAGTACAGACCCCTCCCTGCCCTCAGGTCTGCATTCTAGTGGGGGACACAGAAGTAGTGACTGCCTGTTTGATAAGTGCTAGAAAGGAAATAAGCAGGAGATTGTTATGACGCCCTTGAAATGATGTTTACACTTGAATGAGCCACGTTGAAAGCTGGGAAGAGCGCGCCAAAAATAGGAGCAGCCATGGGGCGCCAGGGGGGCTATGTCGTTAAGCGTTCGGCTGGGGTCGTGATCTCAGGGTCCCGGGGTTGAGCCCTGCATTGGGCTCCTTGCTCGGCGGGAAGCCTGCTTCTCCCTATCCCACTCCGCTGGTATGTGTTCCTTCTCTCGCTGTGTCTCTGTCAAATAAATAAAATCTTAAAAAAAAAAAAAAAAGAAGGAGCAGCCATTGCACAGGTCTGGAGGCAGAAGAGGCCTTTGGGATCAGAGGGGTGCGGAGGAGTTCAGTGCGGCTGAGCAGCGGCGAGCGAGCGCACGCGAGAGGAAGGCAGAGCGGTTGGAAGAGACGTGCGTGTTGGTGCATTTGAGCCACGGTAAAAGCTTGCATTTACCAGAGGGTTTGGGGGTATTTTTTTAAAGATTTTATTCATTTGACAGAGAGAAAGATCACAGTTGGCAGAAAGACAGGCAGAGAGAGAGGGGGAAGCAGGCTCCCCGCTGAGCAGAGCCCGATGTGGGGATGTGGGGCTTGATCCCAGGACCCTGAGATCATGACCTGAGCCGAAGGCAGCGGCTTTAACCCACTGAGCCACCCAGGCGCCCTTTAAAGGGTTGTGTTTTTTTTTTTTTTTTAAGCAAGGGGGTAAAAAGCCTAATCACGTTTTCTAATTTGCTCGCTGGCTCTCTGGAAACTAGAATTGAGGGGGAGCAAGGCTGGAAGAAGGAATATTAGTTTGAAAACAGAAGTGAAATGCAGGCAGTGTGGACCAGAGTGTGGCAGAAAGAAGTGGGTTCACCCGTGCCTGGCCCTGCGTAATGCCTGTAACCTACACACTCGCTTTCCAGAATGACAAGATTTTTATTTCCTTTCCTTTCCTTTTTTTTTTTTTTTTTAAAGATTTTATTTATTCATCAGAGAGAGAGAGGGAGAGAGAGTGAGTACAGGCAGACGGAATGGCAGGCAGAGGCAGAGGGAGAAGAAGGCTCCTTGCCGAGCAAGGAGCCCAATGTGGGACTCGATCCCAGGACCCTGGGATCATGACCTGAGCCGAAGGCAGCTGCTTAACCCACTGAGCCCCCCAGGCGTCCCTCCTTTCCTTTTTTTCTTTTCTTTTTTTTTTTTTCGGAGAGAGAGTGGGGGTGGGGTGCAGAGGAGAGGAAGAGAGAGGGAGAAACGTGGTCCCGGGCAGATTCCCCGCTGAGCACAGAGCCCGGCAGAGGGTCAGATCCCAGGACCCCGAGATTGTGCTCTGAGCTGGAACCAAGAGTTGGACGTTCAACTGACTGAGTCCCCCAGTCCACCAAGATTTTGTAATTCTTTTTTTTTTTTTTTAAAGATTTTATTCATTTATTTGACAGAGAGAGAAATGACAAGTAGGCAGAGAGGCAGGCATTGAGAGAGGAGGAAGCAGTTTCCCCGCTGAGCAGAGAACCTGATGCGGGGCTTGATCCCAGGACCCTGAGATCATGACCTGAGCCGAAGGCAGAGGCTTAACATGCTGAGCCAGCCAGGTGCCCCAAGATTTTTAAATTCTTAAATATGTTTTGTTACAGTTGAACTCCTTAAGTATTATTTTATGTTATTTATTAACTTGTATATATATAAAATTTTATTTCTCGTTTTGATTTTAATTTAAAATTTTCATTTCTTTACTCAGATTTCATGAAACTATTTTTTATAAACACTTCAGGGGGACTTCACACTTAGATGTCTACGTATGACTCTTGCTTTTGATCTCCAAACTTTTTCTCAGTCTTTTTCATCTCAATGAATAGTATCAATATCTCTACTCACTTAAGCTCCAAACACTGGGTCCTTTTATTCTCTATATCAGCAGCTCTAGTTGGTCCTTTTTCTGAAATTCTGATATGTCTGAGAATTAGGTAAGTCTCTACCCCACGTGCGCACACACACACAAACTCATGCAGAAAAGAAGTATTTGCCTTATATTTGAGTTCTTGCCAAATCTTTTGACTTGCAGAGTACCTCCTGAGAATATTGGCTCACAATTACTAGTAAAGATTATCGTAAGGTAAACAGACTTTCACTTTAAAATAGCTGATAAATGACCATGTTGTGGAAACCACAAAGAGTTGTACTTACTGGGTCCTGAAGAGTCTGTCCTAATGTGCTATGCACAGGCTTCTTGTGGTTTGGAATGATTTGCACAGGTGGATTACATATAGATTCATTATAGATTACAGATTGAGTTAAAATGTCAAAAAAAAAAAAAAAAAAACACTGGCTAGCAAGAAGGAGCCTTTATGGGGAAGTCAGTGATGGTGGCGTTTCGGGCGACAGCCTTGAACCAGAATGTTCTTCAGCTGTGACGATCATACAGGAACCTGTTTCTTGTCTTTTGAATGACACTCAATAGCCTGTGTCTGCTCTGTATTCAGTATTTCTGCCTTCGTAGCACTCAGCAGTGTGCCAGTCCTTTTCCGTGTGCGGACTGTTCAACGATGCCGTCCCGGGGGGCCCTGGTGCGGGCGTGCTGACCCGTGCTCTTCCTCGTCTTCCCTCTGGACGGACAGCAGATAATCACATTACTGATTAATAGTCTCTCCAGCGTTTGAGTATAAATCGCTCATGGTCGCTGCTCCTTGAGTGGATTTCATCTTTTCTCATTTAAAAATTCATGTTTCTAAGCCCTTGTAACTTTTAAATGTTTTCATTTCTGTTTAAACATTTTTTTTAGGCTTTTATTTAAATTCCAGTTAGTTAACATACGGTGTCTGTCAGAATTTCTAGAGTCCAGTAAATAGATATTATATTTGGGAGGGTTTTTGTGTTTTGTTTTGTTTTAATTGGGATCCTAGGCTCATTTCAGTTTTATTCAACGAGTATAATCATTGGGAGATTTACACAGTATGATTCATTTGTTTCCTTTTTAGAAGAAGTCTGGCTAGATAACAGTCTCAAAATGTGGCACCAGGATAATCAAGACAAGCTTAGAAGTGTGGAGAGAGGCCATGAATATGATGTTTTTAGGAAAATATTTCATTCAAGCATTAACTTTGTTCATTTAGCAATGAGACCCCATAAATGTGGCTCAGGTGAAAAAAGTTTGAAACATCCTTTTGAGTTTCTTATTCCAAAAAATAACCGTGGAAGAAAGAAACCTAATGAGCTCAATAAGAAATACTTATTGTATATCAAAGCTGATAGAACCCATGGTGGAGAGCCATACTGTGATTGCAGTAAATGTAGGAAGGCTAGCCGGACGGGGTCATGGCCCCGTGCAAACCACAGAACACACACAGGAGTCCACTTGTGCGTGGACTGCGGCAGCGTTTTCAATAAGAAGTCACAGCTCATTGTCCACCAGCGGACGCACACGGGAGAGAAGCCCTACGGCTGCAGCGACTGCGGGAAAGCCTTCTCCCAGAAGTCCTTGCTCACTATTCATCAGAGGACGCATTCGGGAGAAAAACCCTATGGGTGTGGAGAATGCCAGAAAGCTTTCAGTAGGAAGTCCCTGCTCATTTTACACCAGAGGACGCACACGGGAGAGAAGCCCTACGGCTGCAGCGACTGCGGGAAAGCCTTCAGCAGGAAGTCGCAGCTCAAGAGACATCAGAGAACCCACACGGTAGAGAAGCCCTACAGCTGCAGCGACTGTGGGAAGGCCTTCTCCCAGAAGTTCAAGCTCATTACCCACCAGAGAACTCACACTGGGGAGAAGCCCTATAACTGCAGTGATTGTGGGAAAGCCTTCTTCTGGAAGTCACAGCTGATTACGCATCAGAGGACTCACACAGGCAAGAAACCGTATGCCTGTACCGAGTGCACAAAAGCCTTCAGCAGGAACTCACTGCTCATCAGGCATCAGAGGATCCACACGGGGGAGAAGCCCTACGAGTGTGGTGAGTGTGGCGAAGCCTTCATCAGAAAACCGCAGCTCATCAAGCACCAACTGACGCACACAGGAGAGAAGAACTATCAGTGCGGTGACTGTGAGGAGGCGTTCTTTAAGAAGTCAGAGCTACTCCGCCATCAGAAGACTCACTTGGGGGAGAAACCCTACGGATGTGTTGAATGTGGAAAAACCTTCTTTGGGAAGTCGCAGCTCCTAACACATCAGAGAACTCACACTGGCGAGAAACCGTATGAATGCGGTGAGTGTGGGAAGGCCTTCACCCAGAAGTCCAGCCTGATTTCACACCAGAGGACACACACAGGGGAGAAGCCCTATGAGTGCACGCAGTGTGGGAAGACCTTCAGTGAAAAGTCAAGCCTCATTCATCACCAGAGAACCCACACTGGAGAGAAACCCTTCGAATGTAGTGAGTGTAGGAAAGCTTTTGCCTGGAAGCCACAGCTTCTTAGGCATCAGAGAATTCATACAGGGGAGAAACCCTATGAATGCGGTGAGTGTGGGAAAGCCTTTGTTCAGAAAGTGCAGCTCATTAAGCATCAGAGAAATCACACAGGAGAGAAAACCTATGGGTGCAGTGAGTGTGCGAAAGCCTTCTTTGAGAAGGCACAGCTCGTTATCCATCAGAGAATTCACACAGGGGAGAGACCCTATCAATGTGGTGAATGTGGGAAGGCTTTCACTAGAAAGTCTCACCTTATGAGGCATCAGCGAATTCACACGGGAGACAAATACTCCGGGTGCGGTGAGTGTGGGACCACCTTCCGCAGGGAGTCACAGCTCACGCTTCACCAGAGGACTCACGCACTCTAGAAACGGCGTGGTGCCATGAACATGGGAAATCTGGCGTCCGATGTCGCCTTTTGACATGTCCAAGGACACACGCATGGGAGCAACCCCGTCAGTGCACTGGGAAGGCAGGTCTCACCCAATTCAGAGAGGGAATTTGTTTAAGTAGACAGTGTAAGGGAGCCTTCTCCCGGAACACACAGCTTCTCACCCATTGATGACTTAACGTGGAAGTCTTAGCAGTATCGTGTAGCAGACCCTGTAGTCAGAAGTGACAGCTCATTGTTAGAGGACCTACACTCGAGGGGAAACTGGACTGCTGTAAAAACCAAGTGAGAGGTTTCATCAAGAAAGGGTAACTCACAGTACACTAGAGGTTATATACACAAAGGAAATGCTGAATCGTCTGGACTGGAGATTTCCATATGGAGGAGAGGTCCTAATGGGAAGAATTTTTATAAGCACGATCTATTGAAAGAATTCTATAACGTGTTTGTTGTATATAAGTTGTTATGAAAATGGTTATTTTAAAATGGTAGATGTGGGGCGCCTGGGTGGCTCAGTGGGTTAAGCCGCTGCCTTCGGCTCAGGTCATGATCTCAGGGTCCTGGGATCGAGTCCCGCATC
>NC_081564.1:275951-297146 GCF_022355385.1 Mustela nigripes
AAAAAAAAAAAAAAAAAAAACTCTAAAAAAAAAAAATAAATAAAATAAAATGGTAGATGTGTTTTAAGTATGAAAACTTCTGCTTTCTGCTGTGTTGGTCCGGCAAGAACCAGATTGACTCCCCTGCCTTCAGCAGCTAGAAACGGTAAAATGTATGTGGAAGAATGGTTTAGAGACCGATGGCAAGCAGGTGTCTGTGATCCCCAGCAGACCATGGACAGAGTGAGGTGCGCTCCCAGGCTGCCGTTCCGGGAAGGGAACACATGCGGTCTTGTCGAAGAGAGCTGCTGACTTGGCCTTTGGAGAGGCCAGAGTAGCTAGAATTTATAGGGAGAGGAGAGGAGAGAGCTTTCTAGAGAGAGGGCTGCAGAAACCTACAAGGAGTCCCCTTGAGTCTTTTGGCTTAGCACTGATTGGCATGTGTGTGAAAGGAAAAGTCGCGCTGGAAAGCAGGAGGCTGAACAGCTCCCAGAAATCAGTGCCAGGCTGGGAGTAAAGTTCCCGCCAGCTGGAGTGGAAACCACTCTGAACACGTGCGGCATCAGGTAGGATTCCCAGCAGACTATGATCTTGTGAAGGAACTAACCCTAGATTCAGAGCTGCTCTGGACCCACAATGTCTGGCATCCAGAAACTTCCTGACACGCAAAGAAACTATGAGAATACGACTTGTGGCCAGGACAAAAATGAGCCCGTAGAAGAGACATAGAAGAGACTGAAGCAGTTGACATTGGATAAGGGTGTTCGACTAGCTTTTATGAGTTAGAGGAAAACATGAACGTGATAAGACCTGAAGTGGAAGGTGTATTTTCAAAACCCCAAGTGGAACTCCTCAGGATGAAAACAGTGGTAATCTGAAAATTAAAAACAAAAACCAAACAAACAAAAAAACCCACACCAATAACCAATAACCCAACTCTGGATGGAATTAAGAACAGATGAGACACAGAAGAAGAAAAATCGATGAATTTAAGTAAGAATTAAAAAAAAACTGTCCAACTGATGTACAGAGGAAGAAAGCCTGGGAGAAGAGAGGACGGGTCCATTGTAGTGGGAGGGGGTCCTAGGAGGAGCGGGGGGAGGGGGAAGAGAAGGAACACGGGAGCTGAGTAAGTGCCAGCTGAAATTGTTACCCATGGGATGAAAAGTGTCACTGCACATATTCAAGGAGTTCAGAGAACCCCAAACAAGACACACAGAAACCCCTAACGGACATCATAGATGGAAGAAGAATGGTTATAAAGCACCTCGGGACAGACAGGGCGCGCTCGCAGAGCAGAGTACGTCGGCTCGTGGGCAGGTGCCGCTCGACGACGTCGGATGACTGAGGGAAGAATAAAGCCCCCGCACCCTGGTGTTTGTTACCCATCAAGAAGACCTCTCAGAAATGAAAGCAAAAGAAGGGGCTGTAGGCGTAGCTCCAGGAAAATCAAAGTAAGTCTGGGGGCCGCAGGAAAGGAATGCCGGCTGGAAGTGTGGATCTACAGGAAGAAACGAAGAGTTCTGGGAGTGCTGAATATGTGGTGAATATAATAGATTTTTTTCTCATTTTAAAATGTTTTAAAAAGGTAATCCATTGTTTAAAGCCAAATACTGACAGTGTGTCGTGGGTTATGATCTATGTAGAAGTATATGACAAAAACAACACTTTGGATGAACTTTCCAAAGTAGTCGGATTGATTACGTCCTCCGAGTCCAAAGCCTGCTTCCCCAGGGCTCAGGGTGCCTCGGATCCGTAGCAGCTGCGCACGAGCGGCCCGTGTGATGGACTGGCATGGGTGCGGCGCCTCCCCGCCCTCCTCTCTGCTCTGCACCCCAGGGGCTGTCCCTCTAGGGTTCCTACTGAAGTGTGAACGCGGGAGATGGTAGATCCCCCGTGGGAGGAGAGAGGCTGGACCCTGCCTTCCCTCCGCCGCCTCCCTTTCCCGGACCTTGGTTCTGGCAGAGTCTGTTGCCGTAGGGCCCGGCTCCTGCGGGGCGGCCCTCCTTTGGGGCTGGAGACTCTCCCTTCTCAGCTCCTACCTCCCGCTCCTTGCCCTTCACGTGCCTCACCATCCCTGGCCATCCCTGGCTGGCGTCCTTACTTCCGAACCCGCTATCTGTGAATAGTCGCTCAGTTAAATGCGCTGGAGTTAAAATTTGGAGCGCACCACTTGGTTTCTGTGCCGTGGTAAGGTTGAGCACTTAACAGCACTTTGAGTGCCAGGTACTGGTGCGTGTGCCTCACAGGGCACAGACTGACATCTGTCAAGATTCCCCACATGAAATGCCAGTGTTTTCTCTCTTTTTTTAAACCATTCCACAGAAATTATAACGAGTAACAAAGTGTTTTGTGTTTTTGTTTTGTTTTGCTGCAAATGTCCGTGGCCGCACAGATTGTCGTCTGCTGCGTGTGCAGTGCTCTTGCACTTATTACTAACCCTTCTTCAGCAATAGAAGCCAAAACTCTTACGAAGTCTTATGCTACCTCTGGATTAGCCAAGCAATTTACAGAAACACATTGGCGTTTATGTTCAATATGTATGGACGAGAAAAAAGGATAGCCGGGTCCTGAGTGAGGCGGAAAGGAATGGTGCCTCACAGACCCCAGGATCTCCTTTAGAAACACTGCTGGGCATACCCTCATTCCGTATTCTGCTGCTTCTCTGTATAATTCACGTAATCTGTAACCCATGGACAAGATTTCCATGCCAGTAAGAATTGCCACAGAAGGTCTCTAAAGTCTCCACACCAGTGCCCACCACCAGCACGACGGTCTGGAGAAGTCAGAGTCAGGTTGAAGCGGGCGGCCTTCGAGCCTGGACGCGGCAGCCCCGTCCGTTGTCACTTGACAGATAGCTTTTAGGAAGTTCGCCTTTCTGCACCCTCTCTCACCTGGCCCTCTTCTCTTGGTTCCCCAGGCGGCTTTTGAAGAGAAATAATTGCCCTCAGGCTACACAGCTGCATTTTCTCTCCGGGTGCGTTTGCGTTTCGGTATGCATTTTGAACTTTTCATGCAGGTCTTCCGTTTTGTGTAACCCCAAAAGACGCCATTCACAATGTAGCCTGTGCCAATAAACTTGTGTATTTCTCTGGTCCTGTCGTTAAAGAATTACCTAGCCAATGAAATCAATGTTTCAAGGTGTGGACATGTTTGGAACACAGCACTGTGACAGTTACCTGTAACGGCTTCTCTGTAACAGGACTGTGTACTCTCTGTGTGACAGCAAAATGGTTTCCACCAGCACAGCTCTCCCCGGGTCCCCTGTATTTGTCACTTAGTGAAGGGAAAGGCCACGCTCACTCTCAGCGTAGAAGACTTTATCTCATGATGCGTGTCTGCAGCTGAGAAGCAGGCCGTGTAACATCACGTGACCAGCTCACGGGCATGACCGGTAACTAAGTTACACGGTCCCGCATGTGTGGATCTGGTGATGCTGTCCGGTCATTGTTTTATTTCCTTCATGGGGTCTGGGCACTTGAGATGAGCTGTTGCTCCTTGTAGCCAGACTTGACGTCCTGTTGCTCCTTGTAGCCAGACTTGACGTCTTGTCGTAGAGATTGTTACTTTGAGAACATGAAGATGAAGTAAACCAGGGACCACCAACTGTATTGAATCCCGAAATCACTATGCTCAGGTATTTTACAACACCTACGTCATCAGCAGTACCCAGCAAGGAGAGTGTAGCTGCAGAAGCAGTCACCGGTAAGGTGGAAGAAGAATGCAAACAAAGTGGCATTTGTAGTTTGAGGTTCTCACTTAAAGCCTTGCTCATTCCTGTCATTAAAATGTATTAACACATCAGGCTCAGCTTCACGAGAAGATGGGGAAGCAGATTAACTGCTACGTTAGGGGGGCATGTAAACCATGGACTTGCTACCCCTGTAGCCATGAGCTGGCAGGGTGGGTGTATCTCCAAACCGTGGTGTCACAGGCCAGCCCTGTGTGGGTGAGCGAGTGTACATACTTCTCTCTGGTGTGAGTTTGCACAGAGCAGAATGTGGGGACAGGGCACCTGAGCTCTGGGCCAGCTGTGCTTCCCATACAAGGATGGGGCAGACCGCTGAGGAAGAAGGTGGGGCTGCTGGCGCGGTCTCCACTGACTGGTACCCCTAGAGAGCAGGGGCGCCCCAGGGAGCTGTGCTAGCTCACACCTATTGCCCACACTTCTCTGTGCTGTATTGGAAAAGAAAGTCTCTGTACCTCTACGTTTACTGAGTAAACGGCTCAACGAATCAGTACGCGTGAGCGTGATCATTGGTGACCGTGACCTCTAGCTTCTCTTCGCTGGGAATCCAAACCGAGTCTGAGCTCTGGCCAGCTTCCAACACGCTTACCGTCCACACACACCTGAAACGTGCGGAGAAAAGCACCTCCCGGTTCACCCGGCGGCCAGTGGTCCGCCTGGCTGGGGTCTGGTCTGTGCAGAAGAGCGGCCTGCGTTCTTGCAGACTACACCGGAGACTCCCCTAATCCCTTGAAGCCTGAGTAGAACGCGGGCAGTCAGCTCTACCCCAGCACAACCTGTGAGAGCGTGGAGGTGGGGTGTGCGCATTCCGGGTCGGATGTCCCCCACTCGGAATCCCCACTGGACAGACGGGCAGCGTCCGGCCCTGCGGCTGGCGGCGCAGACCAACGCCCTTGGCCGGTGCTCTGCCCACAGGAGACGCAGTTGTCCCTGGATCCCTTTCCTGTCCTTCTGTTTTCTTAAGTGATGTCCACCCCGGACATGGGGCCTAAACTCACAACCCAGAGATCAAGGGGGCCGGGCTCACCCGCTGAGCTGGGCAGGTGCCCCAGGTTCCTTCCTGTCTTAACGCCCTCCGCCCCCACCCCAGAGCCCTGATGTGTTCAGTACCCGAGTGCGGAGTTAAGGCTGATGCTTCTGCCCGCTGAGAGCTTCCGGTGGGAGAAGCTGCAGCATTCGTTCTGCGCACCCCGGGCTCTCGGAAAACCGACGGGGCTGGCGGCGAGCCCGCCGCAGAGCCCTCTGGGAGATGTAGTTCTGGGGCGAGAGGCACCCTGGGAAATGGAGTTCTGCGCGCGCCCTTCCGCGGTCCGCGGTGAGGCTCTCGGCGCGCGGGCCCCAGCGGGAGGGGCGGGGCGGAGGGGGCGGGGCGGGGCTCGGCGTCCCCGCGGCCTCGTGGGGACAGCGTTCCGGGCCGGTGCAGTGTGGGGCGGTCCGTGGGGACCCGAGATGCCGAGGGGCGGAGGACGCAGCGCGCCGCGCGTCCTGCCCCGTGGACAGCGGCCGCGGAGCCGGCGAGTGCCGAGGGGCCTGCGGGGGCCGGGGCCGGGGCCGGGGCCGGGGCCGGGGCCGTGGAGGAGCCGGGCCCCTGCGGCTGAGGCTGGCGGGAGAGGGGCCAGCGGAAGGGGTGTTCGGGGCGTGCGGCTGCGGCGGTTGGGTCTGCGTGGGCAGCGCCGCGGCCGCAGGCTGCTCGGCAGGTGCCGGCGGTGTGGACGGCCGCCGCGGCGACTCGGGGTGCTGCGGTGAGCCGGCGGCCGTGGGCGCGGACTCTGGGTGCCGGCAGCGGACTGTGCTGCGAGGCGGGACCGCGAGGCGGAGAGTCCGCGGCGGCCGGCTGGGCTGCGGGGCCGCGCCGCGCCGCGAGTGGGCACGTCCCGGAGGGGCTTCTCCGCCGCCTGTTCCTGAGCCTCCGCGGGGAGCGCCCGGAGGCCGGCGGTCTGCGAGGTGCTGTGTGTGTCGCCGGCACCGGCTCGGGAGGACGTGGCCGTGGGGTGTCCGTTGGCCTCGGGGACTGCGGAGCGCGGAGCCCCAGGGCTCCCCGGGAATCAGGATTAGGGTGCCTGGTGCGGAGGAACGGGGGATGATGGAGTGGTTGGGGACGCCCGGTGTCCGCAGGGCACGAGCCCTTGGGGTCTGGCCGGCCCAGTGGGGAGGGCCGGGACTGCATCTTGGGGTCCGGAGTTCCAGTCCCGGGTCGCGTCGAGCCGGCCGTAGACACCAGAGGAGAGTGACCGCGGGACTGCGGGGTGAATGATTTGGCCGCTTGGGGCTGGAAGTCAGACACTGGTTGGCCTTTGGCTGTAACTGGGGGGCCCTGGGGTTGACTGGGGACAGAGTAGGTTTGGGCGACTGGGGAGACATTTGTGGGGAGACTCCCTGGTCATCAGGAGGCCCGGGGGGTCACTAAGTGTGCGGGTCAGCGAGGGACTTGACGGTGTCCGTGAGCCGGCTGTGGGCGTCGGTGGTGGCCCAGCGGTGTCTGAGCCACGGGACTCGCGGAGCTCGCGGGAGCAGGAAGGGCTGTGGGGCTGCCGGGAGGGGTTAGGGTTAGGGTTAGGGTTAGGGTTAGGGTTAGGGAGGGGTTCGAGGCTCACGACTGCGCGGCCCCGGGGGTCGGTGACTGAAGACCGGGATGCTGGTTGAGCGCTGACGGGGCAGCCAGCGCGGGGTAACCACGTCTGTGCTCCTAAGTGTGGGTCTGAAAGTGGCTTTACTGTGTGGCCTACAAGGCAGTTGAAACCTGTAAGACTTCAGATCCCATCTTTGTAGTGTCAGCGCGGTTCCCACCACCTATGACAGCCGCACCTCTGAAGTAGCGGCGTTACTGATCATGATTGTTATTGGTAAGAATTTTCTGGTTTCCCTGTAACCCCGTCACGTGATCATAGGAGCACTCACCAGCCTTTACTCAGTGTTTCTGTGCCAGTCCTGGCTCGCAGGGATTTAGTGTAGAATTGTCGAGAACATCATGGGCTTCAAATGAGCGACTTGTATGTTGAGGAGAAGCTCTGCTGAATTACTCTCTTGTTTCATCAGCTGCTGAATCCAGTTTCCTCGCTTCCTTATGCCTTGACTTAAAAGTGAACGCGACGTTCTTATTTTCTGTGGGCTCTATATTACTCGCGTGGTCTCTTTCCCTTCCCCGTTCCGAGAGAGAGCGAGTGCTGGGGGGAATGCGGCTACTAAGGGGCTGGGGTTCCTTCTGCATACCCCCTATTTTGAGTCCTTGTGAGGTCTGTGTAGAGTCCATAGAAAACCCACTCTGAGCTTTAAAGGCAGGTTAAATGAGTTTCCAATGAGAGAGGGGTATTTCCATGAACTAAAGACAGTTTGTTACCCGACTCTACAGATTCTAGTTTCCGTGGACTAATTGGCTTGTTTGAGATAAAGAAGTCTCTGGAGCAAGGGTCCTGGGTGAAGAGAATCCTGACCCGAGACCTTTAATTTGAGCATCAAGATAAGAATCCAAGAAGATACACAGAGCCTGCAGTTTTCCCGAGAGCAGCAGAAAATGACCAAGTCCCAGGTGAGTAACTCATTTATTTCCTCAATTGTGGTACCGTACAATTCGCCCATTTTAAGTGATCAATTGACTGTTTGTTGGTGGTGGTCGTTTTTCAGTAGTTTAGAGGCTTCTGCAACCATCTAATTGTTGAGCCACAATCTAAATTTAGCATATTTTCATCCTCTAGGGGCGCCTAGTGGGTCTGCCTTCAGCTCAGGTCATGATCCCAGAACCTTGGGATCTAGTCCCGCTTCCAGCTCCCTGCTCAGCGGGGAGTCTGCTTCTCCCTTTCCTTCTGCCTGCTGTTAGCCCTGCTTGTGCCTTCTCTCTCTCTCTCTCTCTCTCTCTCTCTCTTTTTCTGTGAAATAACTAAAAATCTCAAAAAAATGTGAAAAGGACATTTTCATCCTCCTAAAAGGAAACCTGTCTCCATCTCCGCAGCAGGTAACCCCCAGGGCCCCCGCCCCAGCCCCAGGCCCCAGCTCCTGGGTTTGCCCATTCTGCGCATCTCATATCCACAGGATCACACGTGATGGGGTCTTTTGTGACTGGCTTCTTTCATGTAGCCTGCTTTTAAGATGGGCCATGAATTAATACTTTATTGTGTTTTGTTGTGGAATATTCTGTTGTGTGACTGGGGCAGTTTTGTTTATCAGTTCCTCATTTGCTAGACCAAATAGCTGTTTGCTATTTTGGCTGCTGTGGATACTACTACTGCCAACATTGGTGTGTATGTTCTCTTTTCTTAGGTACATACCTAGGAATGAACTGCTAGTTCCTGTGGTAACTATATTTAACATTTTAAAGAACTGATAGACTTTTTTCTAAGTACTGTTTTCTTTTTTAAGATTTAATTGTTTAGGGGCACCTGGGTGGCTCACTGGGTTAAGGCTCTGCCTTTGGCTCAGGTCATGATCCCAGGGTCCTGGGATCGAGCCACGCATCGGGCTCCCTGCTCAGTGGGGGGCCTGCTTCCCCCTCTCTCTCTGCCTACTTGTGATATGTCTGTCTATCTCTGTCAAATAAATAAAAATCTTTTTAAAAAATGATCAAATAAATGTATCATTTGGGGATGACTTCATTTATAAATAGTAGCTCTAATAATAAGGCCACTGAAGGGTCACTTGTGTGGCTGTCAGTTAAGTGTCGGCCTTCGGCGTGGGTCATGATCCCAGGGTCCTGAGATCGTCTCCCGGGTCGGGCACCCTGCTCAGCTGGAAGCCTCCCACTGCTTGTGATCCCTCTCTGTGTCTCTGCCTCTGTCAAATAAATAAAGATCTTTAAAAAATAATAATAATAAGACCTCTGAAGTTTCTCCTGCTAGGACACATGGAAGCAGACAGCCCTGGGCTGGCACGGCACGTGAGGGGTGCCATGAAAGACTACGGGGTTTTCTGGGCTTCTGCTCTGTCGTACTCTGCCAGTTGGTTTTCTGTGTCCCACATGCCGCCTCACAGCTCAAGGTGGCTTCTGCGGCTCCAGTACAACGTCTACTCAAGAGCAGGAAGAGGGAGGCCTGGGTGGCGCAGCTGGTTAAGTGTCCAGCTCTTGGTTTCCACTCCGGTCCTGATCCCAGCGTCACAGATCAGGCCCCACATCAGGATTCGTGCTCAGCGCAGAATCTGCTTAAGACTCCCTCCACCTCACCCCGCCCCTCCTCCTGCTCCCTCTTGCCCTAAAATAAATAATTCTTTTTAAAAAATCGTAAAAAATAAAAGCAGGAAGAATAGTAGAGAGCAGAGGGTATTATCAGTGTGTCCCTGTCTTACCAGAAAAGCAGCAGCTTCCCCCAGGTGGCCTCGCACACCTCCTGGAGCCGTTGCCAGCACGGATCACGGGACTGACTCTAGATGTAAGAGAGGCAGAAGGGCCAAGGGAACGGTTACGATTTGTGACTGGGAGCGGGCGCGTTGGCACCCCTCGTACAGCTGAGGTTTGCAGACAGGAGAACAGCTATCCCGAAGGCTGCTAGAGGCTCCTGCCCTGGGGTCTTTGCACCATGGTTTCACCGTCGGAAACCCACTGGTTCAGCTTTACTAGGAGCGTGCTCTTCCAGGGCCCGCCGTCGTTCGAGGACGTGGCTGTGGACTTCACGTGGGAGGAGTGGCGGCTGCTGGACTCCACGCAGAAGGCTCTGTACCGAAGTGTGATGCTGGAGAACTTGAGCAGCCTTGTGTCCCTGGGTAAGGACACATCCGGTGTGGACTCGGCCCCGTCAGCTGGCTTTCCCTTTTGTTGACTGAAAAATGGGACCTTTGAAGTGTGTCATGACATAGGGCTTTAGTCTAAGAATTCAAAAATTCTTAGCCCTTTTTCGTCTCCAGAGTGTCTGTCCACGCACATCCCAAGTGAACGACGTCTTTCACAGCCTCTGGAGCTAAGCATTTACTTTTCTTCAGAAGCCCGAGCCCAGGAAATTGGGCCCAAGTCCTATGTGATTTTTCCATACACAAGGTTTCAGCTCATCAGACCAGATGTGACCTTCAGGCTGGAGCAGGAGCAGCCACGGGTACATCCCGAGTCCGAGCTTTGCAGGCGAGGCCCCTGGGCAGCGGTGGAGTTAAATTCCAGCTGGAAGTGAACAGTGAAGACGGTGAGGGGTGGGCACCTGTGCAATGTTGTGTCGAGAATCCTCGAGGTCACTAACCCTCTGGAAGTGACCCAGAGCCATTGAGATGAGCTTCTCAGATAGGCAGATATCGTTTCTAGCGCTTACCATGTGAGGATAGGTCATCTGTCTTCCTTGGCTCTGATTTTCTTTTTTTTTTTTTTTTTAATTTTATTTTATTTATTTATTTATTTGAGAGACAGTGAGAGAGAGCATGAGAGGCGAGAAGGTCAGAGGGAGAAGCAGATTGCCCGTGGAGCTGGGAGCCTGATATGGGACTCGATCCCGGGACTCCGGGACCATGACCCGAGCCAAAGGCGGTTGCTTAACCAACTGAGCCACCCAGGTGCCCTGATTTTCGAGTGAGCTCTGCCTCTCTGGTCCGTCCTAAGGAGCTCAACCCCTCTCTCCTGTTGGACTTTGCTCGTTCATTTTCCTCTCCACACCAGACCTTATCCTGCTGAGAGATCCCTTTTCTTTTCTCTAGGACACAAGATTAGTTGTGATTTTTTCCCCCTCACTGTTCTAATTCCCACATATTTCCTTTCCCCTTTCATTGTGAATGCCTCCGATTACTGTTGCACTCCCACAGTCTTTCCTCTAGTCTCGCCTTCATTTCTCTCATGATGGTTTACTCCTCCTGGGCCTGTAACCAAAGAAATAACTTCGGAGTCCTCATTCCCTTGCTTCTAGTGCAACTTTTTATTGCCTTCTCTTAGGGTTGAGTGTGTATGCAGATGAAACCATTTGCCTGGAACAGATTATTCTATCATGGCTCCTAACAACCTGTTTAGTCCATTTTTTTTCTTCTCCTTATCCATTATCGGTTTTCTACCTCAGTTTCCATGAAAGCACTTTATTTAATTTTAATTCCCAAACATGTACCGGTGTGCATGATTATTTCTGCGGTTCTGGTTCATCTGGTTCACAGTTATTGAAGAATTCACTAAAGGGGTTTAATTCTTGTCTTTTCTAGAATACTGGAAAGTTGATGATTACAAAGCATGGCACCAAGAAATTCAAGACAGGATTAAAAAATTGGAACAAGTTCATGAAATGAATGCAGGTGGAAAAATATTTCAGTCGAGCATGAACCTTGCCCCTTTAAAGCAAAAATCCAATAAGCGTGTCTCAACTGGAAAACATTTGAAATATTCACTAGATTTATTTACTCAGACTGGAAACAGTGGGAGAAAGAAAGCTGGGAAGGTCAGGGGATATGAGAAATCCTTTCTCCATATTGCATGTGAAAAAACTCCTGTTGGAGTAAAACACTATGAATGTACAGAATGTGGAAAAGTCATCAGCAGGAAGTCACGGCTCATTGTCCATCAGAGGACACACACAGGAGAGAAACCATTCAAATGCAGTGACTGTGGCAAAGCCTTTTCCCAGAAGTCACACGTCGTTACACACCAGACAGTTCACACAGGAGAAAAACGTTATGGATGTGAGTGTGGAAAGGCCTTCGCTAGAAAGTCACACCTCATCACACACCAGAGAACTCACACGGGAGAGAAACCATACGGATGCAGCGAGTGTAGCAAAGTGTTCTCTCAGACCTCACAGCTCATCATTCATCAGCGAAGTCACACGGGAGAGAAACCCTATGCCTGTAGTGAATGCGGGAAAGCCTTTAGTGGGAAATCACAACTCACCTCTCACAAGAGAACCCATACAGACGAAAAGCCCAACAAATGCAGTGAGTGTGGGAAAGCCTTCAGGGAGAAGTCAGGTCTCCGTAAGCATCAGAGAATCCATTCAGGAGAGAAGCCCTACGGGTGCAGTGACTGCGGGAGAGCCTTCAGTGGGAAGTCACTGCTGCTTCGACATCAGAAGACTCATTCAGGAGAAAAGCCCTACGGATGCAGCCAGTGCGGGAAAGCATTTATTTGGAAGTCACAGCTGCTCATACATCAGCGAACTCACACAGGAGAGAAGCCCTATGGTTGTGGCGAGTGTGGGAAAGCCTTCTCCCAGAAGTCACACCTCCTCGTACATCAGAGAATTCACACAGGACAGAAACCCTAGAAACAGAGTGGATGTGGGGCGCCCGGGGGGGCTCATTCGGTATGAAACTTTAAAGACACGTATCGTAGCTATAGTGAAAAGAAGGGCCATCTGTACCCCAATGTTCACGGCAGCAGTGGCCACAGTCAGCAAACTGGAAAGAACCAAGATGCCCTTCAACGGATGAATGAACAAAGCAGATGTGGTCCATATACACTATGGAGTATGATGCCTCCATCAGAAAGGATGAATACCCAACTTTTGTAGCAACATGGACGAGACTGGAAGAGATTATGCTGAGTGAAATAAGTCAAGCAGAGAGAGTCAATTATCATATGGTCTCACTTGTGAAGCATAAGGAATAACACAGATGACATGGGGAGAAGGAAAAGAGAAGTGAACTTGGAGAAATTGGAGCAGGAGACAAACCATGAGAGACTGTGGACTCTGAGAAACAAAGGGAGGGTTTGGGGGGGGTTGGGTGAGCCTGGTGGTGGGTATTTTGAAGGACACATGTTGCATGGAGCACTGGGTGTGGTGCATAAACGCTGAATTTTGGAACACTGAAAAAAAATTAAAAAAAAAAAAGATACGTATCTGTGTGTATATGTATGTTGGCAATGACGACAGCCAAGTAAAAAGCCTGTTGCTTCAGAGGGATATAGGCCTTACGTTCCTGAGTATGGCTACATGTTATACATTTATATATTCTTGTAGCACTTGTGAAAATAATCTGTGAGCATGGTGTATGTCGTGTTTATGGCACGGCGTCTGTGAACAGTGCTGCACAGTGGGTATCATTTGTACCATGACGGTAGAAGGTACCTACGCTGGGCCAAATGATGTATTTCTTATTTAACAAGTAGTATAACTTATATTGCCAGATACTTTTCAGCACACGTAAATGAGTTTGAGAACTCTTACCGTGCTCTGTCTTCAATAATAGAAGCCAGAATTTTTCGGTAAAAGCTCCTGCCTCCTCTGAGTGCCCAGTTTATACACAGAACTGCTATTCACGTTAGACGCGCAAAGGCAAGAAGACACGTGAGCATGCGACGGAGTGAGCAACAGAGAAGCTCTGAATAGCACTGCTCTTCATCTGAATGTGTGGGAAATAAGGTTTGTAAAAGTAAAAGACCCACAAAGCATCTCCTCCTGTTATTTTTCAGTGGGATTTCTATACAGATTAGTTGTACATAGGTCAAATATAATAGAGCTAATAACCTGTATTTTAGATTAATATGCTAAGAGATCATGTAATCCTGTTCTCTGTGTCAATCTTTTAATGTTTTCCTAAAGTAACTTGCAAATAATTAGAAGAAACTCTATTAAAAAAAAAATAACAACAACCGTGTAGTTCTATAGGCTTACATGCAGAGACTTGCTAGGGGAATTAGGATTTTGGGGATAATTTGATTCAGACATCTTCTACAGATGAGACTTTAGAAGTCGAGGTACCTGGGACGCCTGGGGGGCTCAGTTTGTTAAGCAGCTGCTTTTGGCTCAGGTCGTGATCCCAGGGTTCTGGGATCGAGCCCCACATCTGGCTCCCGACTCCGCGGAGAGCCTGCTTCCCCCTCCCACCCTGCCTGCTGCTCTCCTTGCTTGTACGCTCCCTCTCTGTTAAATAAAATAAATAAAACCTTAAAAACAGTTCTTAAAAAAAAAAAGAAGTCGAGGTACCTTATTGTTTGTAAAAGAAATCTCTATTTAATGTACAAGAAATCTTGCAGTGCACAAGGTATTATCTTGCTTTTAAATAGGCCAAACTTAAGTATATTTGTAAATAATGTGTCTTGAAAATGCCAAAAGCCTTTCTTGAATGTTGATGAACTTCAGAGGTTTGCATCACACCCTAAATGTGTGATTTACATTCATGGTTTTTTTTTAAAGATTTTATTTACTTATTTGACAGACAGAGACACAAGCAGGCAGAGAGGCAGGCAGAGAGAGAGGAGGAAGCAGGCTCCCGCCGAGCAGAGAGCCCGACGCGGGGCTCGATCCCGGGACCCTGAGATCATGACCTGAGCCGAAGGCGGCGGCTTAAACCCACGGAGCCCCCCAGGCGCCCCAGCAAACAGATTTAAACCCGGTTTACCGAAACGCTTTTTACCCCCGTAACCGCTCAGCCAGCGCCCCCGGCGCGCCCCGAGCGGGTCGGTGACTCAGACCCCGGGTTCGCTCGGGACCAGCCCGCGGCGTTTCCCTGCGGCCGCGCCGCGCCCCGCCGGCCGAGTGCGGGCCTGCGCGTGGCCGGGGACCGCACCGCGCCTCCAGACGGCGGCCCCCGTCGCCCGGGCCGCAGGGCGGAGGGGTCGCGGCGGTCGCGTGCGGGCTCCTTCCCGCGGTCCCGCGTCGG
The DNA here is from genome assembly GCF_022355385.1 of Mustela nigripes. Classification (NCBI taxonomy): domain Eukaryota; kingdom Metazoa; phylum Chordata; class Mammalia; order Carnivora; family Mustelidae; genus Mustela; species Mustela nigripes. The sequence continues at coordinate 290,161 of NC_081564.1, forward strand.
GGCGCAGAGGGCGGAGCGCGCCCCGGGGGTGCTGGCTGCGGCGGGGCTGCGGGTGCGCGGAGCTGCGGGGGGACCCCGGCCTCGGGCGAGCTTCGCGGGGGGCTCCCGCATCGGGACCCGGAGTCGTGAGCCCGCCGGGGCCTAGGGCGGCCCGGGACCCGCTCTTCCCGCCGGGGCCGTTCCGGGCTGTCCCCTGCCCCCGAGTCCCACGCAGGTCCCTGGCCGGGGGCGCGCGCCCCTCCCGCCCTGCGCGGGGTCCTCGCCCGCCGCGGCTCGCTCGGGCTGTTGGGCCCCACGCGGGTTTCCCGCAGTCGCGAGTTCCCGGTGGAACCCGCGCGGGCTCCAGCTGGGGCGGTCGGTCCTTCGTGTGGCTGCCCGTGTCTTCCGCGGCATTATGTGGGGTTTGCCCCCTTTTTCTCCCTCAGGTTGTAACTTAAATACCTATCTCCGAGTTTAAAATGTGTAAGATCTAATCTATATTTTTATTTTATTTTTACTCGCTTACAATTTAAAAAGTACAGTCTCCAGGGCAGCGAATGGAGCCGATTATTTCTAGGGCATGTGACACACTCGGACACTGTTTAAGTACAGTTGTTGGATGGACTTTGTGTGTAAGGGCCTGCTTAGCCAGAGGGAGCCATTCTGCCGTTTCTGCAGTAAACATGGATTGACCCTGCGCCCCCAGAGGAACTTACTTAAAAGCTAGTCCGGGAAACCAGTCCCAGGTAGCAAAGCCCGGATACAAGGGCGGGTCAGGCCAGGTGGAGACGTCCAACCAGTGGGACGCACATACTGTCTCCCAAGCTACCAAGGAGAGTGGGCCCCGCCTTATGCCAATTCTGACCAAGGTCATAGGCCAGTTCAAATATCTACTTGGGTAAATCGAAATCCATTGGCCGCCGGTGTGTGACCTAGCATGACTGTGCAGTTTTCTCTGTGTGTTGCCATCTCATGGGCCACCTCTGTGTGGCCAGGCTCAACCACCTCTGTAAGTTAGTCTGTGAGGCTGGGAGGGGTCCCGGGACCAGAGGTTGGTTTGATTCTTGATGCTTGGCCCGTAATAAAGCTTTGCTTGACCTTCGCTTTGTACCAGTCTCGCTCCTTTGATCACGGACGGTTATTGGGGGACCTGGCACAGTGGGTTACTTCATCCATTGGCTTCACTCAGAGGAAGAGCATTTGTGTTTCTTGAAGGATGAATGGTCTCTTCGCCCTCAGCAGGGCGGGTTCCGGGCAGGTGTACGTCTTCAAAGTGGCTTTCATAAAAGAGTAGACGAGTTTAAATTAAGTGTAAAGCGTGTACATCAGTACAAACGAACCTCTGCACTCCAAGTCCCTATATCCAAACCCGTTCTCCCTGGCTTCCCTCTAGGGGTCTATGTTGCCGTGGCGTCCAGCTCTCATGCGAACGCTGTGTTGCCTCGGTCTTGCCTCCCTCAGTGTCACCAGAGTCCCCTGCCTTCTTGTAGTCTGTCCCCCGTGTCGCCTGTCACTCGGAGTCCCGTACTTTTTTGTAGTCTGTCCCCCTTGTTGGGCCGGCGGCTCCGGGAGTGCAGTAGGAACAACAGAAATGACCGCGGGCTGCCGTCTTCCAGGTCCCTCCCCCATTCCCTAACCCCTGTCTCTCCGGCCAAAAGGATGTTTGCCTGGGTCACGGCTCCATAGGTAACCCGATACCTATGCAGGAAACAGGAGCATCAGGACTCCCCCACACCCTCCAATCACCAAAGACCTTACCATGTATGTAAACCCATGCCCTGTCTTGGCCTGATAAAAGACCCCGCCGCCTCCCTCCCAGCTCTAACTTCCCCAACTCCCCCTTCCCGAGCCAGGGAACCTCACCTGAGAATGCCTACCTCCTCCCGGTGTGACTTTCCTGGCTCCCCTTCTCCTGAGCCCCAAAACTTCGCCAGAGAGTGCCTTTAACAAATCTTGCCTTGCCTTTACCTCGCCTATAAACCTGACACCCCTCAGTGTCGCCGGTTACTCAGAGTCCCACACTTTCTTAACTATCGCACATTTGCAGCAATATCCACTCTGTCATAGCAAGTAGCTTCCCAGTTGTTTTCCCAATTCTGCTCTTTCAACAGATTGTTTTCCTGAATTTGGTTACTTGTTTGACTTTATCTCATTGTCCAGTTTATAATTAGATTTGGGTTACTAATGACAAAGTATACATTTTTCAAAAACATATTCACTGGGCACCTGGGTGGCTCAGTGGGTTGGGCCGCTGCCTTCGGCTCGGGTCGTGATCTCCGGGTCCTGGGATCGAGTCCCGCATCGGGCTCTCTGCTCAGCAGGGAGCCTGCTTCCCTCTCTCTCTGCCTGCCTCTCTGTCTACTTGTGATCTCTCTCTCTGTCAAATAAATAAATAAATAAAACTTTAAAAAAAAAAAAACATATTCACTAAGGGGTGCCTGGGTTAAGCCTCTGCCTTCGGCTCAGGTCATGGTCTCAGGGTCCTGGGATCGAGTTCCGCATCGGGTTCTCCGCTTGGCAGGGAGCCTGCTTCCTCCCTCTCTCTGCCTGCCTCTCTGGCTACTTGTGATCTCTGACTGTCAAATAAATAAATAAAATCTTTAAAAAAAATATATATATATATTTTTTTTTTCACTACAAGACCAACCCTCACCCCCAATAGTCAACAAACAATCTTTTTAATTGTTCCATTAAAACAAAATAGGATCTGTTTAACTAAAATTTTCTGGCTATCGTCAATGTTTTAAAAAGTCCTATCCAAGTATGAATTACTTTAAAATCCACTCTTTAGCCTGGGTGGCTTAGTCTGTTAGGTGTCCGAATCAGTTTCAGCTCAGGTCACAATCTCAGGGTCCTGAGGTGGAGGCTGCCCCTGTGCTTAGGAGGGAGTGGGTTTCACATTCTTTCTCCTTCTGCGGCAAGCCCCACCCCCATGCACGCTCTCACTCTCTCTAAAATGAAAAGTAAATCCTATAAAAATTTACTTCTTGTTTTTTTTTTTATTGAATATACTTAACAATGAAAATCTGTTATTGATAGTAATACATTTTTGGTAAATCAGCAATGCTGGTGAATGTTGAAACTTGGTGTATTTGGGAAATTGGCTGCTGGAAAGCTTATTTTCAGTGAACTGGTTAGAGAGAGCATACTATGTTCTTAGTTACGACAGCAGTGGCATTCTAGGGCAGATGAGTGTGCAGATACAAGAGGTGTCTCTGCAGAATGAGATTTCTTGTTAAGCTTTAAATAGGAACACTCGGGGTACCCGGGTGGCTCAGTTGGTTAAGCGTCTGCCTTCCACTCGGGTCATGATTCCAGAGTCCGGGCATCGAGCCCCACATCGGGCTCCCTCCTCAATGCAGTCTACTTCTCCCCTTGCCTCACCCCCTGCTGGTGCTCTGTCACCCACGTTTCCTTGGATGTAGGCTACATTATCTACAGAAGGGGGCAGCTCTCCCTACCTCATCTGTGATTATTAGGGTGAGTTAACCCGTCTGGCAATTCCCACCTTGCTCAAGGCTGTATCAAGCATCCACAAGCCCAGCCCCAGGCCAAGACTCACCTTCCCCTTCTGGGGCAGCGCAGCCTTCAGGAGCACCCGGAAGGAATCTCAGCGGCCTGAGTGTATTCGGTAGAGCTTCCTTTGTGTGGCTGCTTTGTACCCCCTAGACACGTATCCATGGCTTTGCCTCTCGTCACTCACAGGCTTTGTAGAAAGACCTAACCCTTGCCCACTGTCCTGCCCTCCAGAGTATTTCCTTATGGAACCGCGCTGCTAGTTCACATGTTCCTGAGAATCACTTATGTAGCGTATCTTTTGTGGGAGCCATATTTGTTTTTTCAAATCAAATGAATTATTTCCTTAGCAGGGATGACGCATAGAGGTGAAATCAAATGTCTAGTGTTGGCACATATATATATAATGTCTGGTGTTGATGGATTGTGATTTTGTAAATTTATCTGTGAGGTGTGAAACCACCTGAGTATAAATGCGGAGTTGTCTGTGATAAACGTCTTTCCTCTCTGCCTTTACCTCCAATTTCTTTCCTTCTGCTAGATTCTTTCCGAAAATTTTCCCTCAGGAGGGAAAGTGTATTTTCTCTGTCACCTCTCATTTTTTTTTTAAAGATTTTATTAATATACTTGACAGAGATCATAAGTAGGCAGAGAGGCAGGTAGAGAGAGAGGAGGAAGTAGGCTCCCGCTGAGCAGAGAGCCCGAGTGGAGTGAGAGCCAAAGGCAGAGGCTTTAACCCACTGAGCCACCCAGGCGCCCCTCATCTCCCATCTTTTTATTTCAGACATCAGCCCCTGCTCTGATCTGCATGAGTTCTGTGGCTTTATTTTTTGAGCGCGCTTTTCAGCAGCAGCACACTTGCTTTTGGAAGCTGTGCTTACTTTCAGTCACCAGCCTATCACTCCACCCCAGTGGCCCTGCTTTTTGGGTTGGATGCCATGGGGTAGAGGAAGCTTGCTGTCTCCTGACCAAGTCTGCAAGGTTGAGGAATATCCATGATTTTCCAGATTGGACGTTTCTGGATGCATTGTACGTGTTTCCAAACTGCAATTACATTGTATTATTATGACAAGTTTTTTAGTCTGGTCTCAACATTTTAGCAGTTGAAAGTTGAAGTATGTTCCAGGTAACAAGAAACTTTTACTTTATGTAGTATTTAAAATAAGGTGCTGTCCTGAGGCAAGTACTATGGGGATCAGCAGGATTTGGGAAGAACATTATGCCCTCTCCAGGTATTAGCTGACATGTCCGTGTTGCTCCTGGCTCTGTGAAGCAGTCCACCCACCGTCTTTCCTGCAGAAAGGTCCCATCCATTGGTGGATAGATTCCGATGCCACGATTTTTTTTTTAGATTTTATTTATTTGACAGAAAGACACAGTGAGAGAGGGAACACAAGCAGGGGGAGTGGGAGAGGGAGAAGCAGGCTTTCCCCAGAGTGGTGATCCCAGGACTCTGGGATCATGAACTGTGCCAAAGGCAGATGCTTAATGACTGAGCCACCCAGGTGCTCCGATACCACTAAGTTTTATTTTTGAATGGTGAATACTTTTCTTTACTTGCTTGTATATATTCAGTGAAGCAAAGAAATATATTCATAAGACTTTCTTCGCTAGGGGTCCCTGATCCAACCCCGCATGGGGCTCTCTGCTCAGCAAGCAGCCTGCTTCCCCCTCTCTCTCTCGCCTGACTCTCTGCCGACTCGTGATCTTTCTGTCAAATAAATAAATAAGATCTTTAAAAAGAAAGACTTTCTTCGATGATGTAAGTAACGTGAAGATGAAAATCCTCTCCCTGGATTACATTCTCAAAGCAGAGGTACAAGTAATGGCCGATCATTATGGACTTGACTGCGTTCTGTGCAGGGTCACACTAGGTCATTAGAAGCAATCAGTAAGTCGTGGTGACATAATCTTGGGATCAGCGTCAAGAACGTACTTGGTCGGAGCGGGGAGCCCCGCTCGGGGAGCGGCCGTTCTCGGAGGAAGGCCGCGCCGCGGCGGCCGGTCGGCGGGGCTCTGGGACCGAGGCCGGCTCAGCCAGGGGAACAGTTTGCAGCACCGAGTCCGACGGACGGCCGCGTCTCGCTGGTTTTCCATCCAAACCAATGTTTTGTCCAAGATTCTGTTGACCAGCGAGCGGGAGCAGCAGAGGGAGAAGCGGGTTCCCTGCGGACCGCGCGCCGACGGGGCTGGGTCCCAGCCCTCCGGCCACGGCAGACGCTGGACCGACTCAGCCACCCGGGCGTTCGGAGGGATTTTTTTTTTTTTAAATCTTTTTTTTTTTTTTTAAAGATTTTATTTATTTATTTGACAGAGAGAAATCACAAGCAGGCAGAGAGGCAGGCAGAGAGAGAGAGAGGAGGAAGCAGGCTCCCTGCTGAGCAGAGAGCCCGATGCGGGACTCGATCCCAGGACCCTGAGATCATGACCTGAGCCGAAGGCAGCGGCTTAACCCACTGAGCCACCCAGGCGCCCTCGGAGGGATTTTTGATTCGGCCTCTCCGGTGTCCGGCCTCGGCGACAGCCGGAGGCAGGCGCGGTGCCAAGGCTACGTGGCCGGGAACCGCGGGCCCGACCTCGTCCGTCGCCGCGGCCCCGACCCCCGTCGCCGCGGAAGCCTGGCCTCGGGCTCGGGCTCGGGCGGGCCCGCCTGCAGACGCGGCGCGGCGAGCCCCGGCGAGGGCGCGGCGAGCCCCGGCGAGCCCTCGGCGCTGCACGGACGGCGGCGGAGGCGACCTCCGGGGACTCTCCGGGGCGCCCGTGAGAACCGGAACGCGGACAGCCGTGCGCGGCCGACGGCACGAGGGCGCTCCCTCCCCAGGACGCGCGGCCGGCCGCGGGCCTGCTCCGCCGCCGCCCCGGGAGAGCCCCGCGCCCAGCCCGGCCGACGCGGAGCCGCGGAGACCGGCCGGCGCGGGGGCTCCCGCTCGTCCCGCGCTCCCGGCGCGTCCCCCGACTGCCCGGCCTTCGCTCCCCGGCCGGGGGCAGTCGGCGTCCGGAAGTGCCGGCCGATCGCACTGATCCCGCCGTCCGCCCGGCGGAACGTCGCTTCCAGCACCGAGTGCAGTTATTGCGGACGCCCCACCCCCGATCACTCCATCTCTTTTGCCCCGACTTAACATGGCGCCGACGGCCGAGCGCCCGCAGACGAAGTCGTCCCGGCCATCACCAAAAATGGCGTCAGGACCGCCGCCAGCCGACTGCGCACACTCCGGCGGCCCCCACACTCCGAGTCTCGCTGGCCTCTCGGAGTTCCGCTCTAGCCGCCGCGCTCGGTGGGCGCCGCCGCCAGCCAATGGCAGCGCACGGCCGCTGCTGGCCCCGCCCAGCGAATCAGCTGAGGGATCCGCGATGTCTGTTGACAGCGGAGGGGGCGGCGGCGGCGGCGCGGCCGGTTCCGGGTTCGGCGCGGGGCGGGGGGTAAGCGGACGGCGCGGGGCGGCGCGGGGCGGCGCGGGGCGGCGGGCGGGAGGCGGCGCGCGGAGGGGGCG